>NW_023494784.1:32905984-33005984 GCF_904425465.1 Colossoma macropomum | reverse complement strand
CATAACTCATTGTACTAAACAGCCAGTTGCCTCTTACTTTTCACATATATAAATCAAATTAAGTGATAATTTAAATAGGCAACTGATTTAAAATTAAAAATGCCAGCCTGGCCTGTTCACAGCAAATAATGTTTAGATTGCACATCTGGCTACAAAAAATTGGCCAAAATATTAGCCATCGGTGAGTTTGGCTGTAAAGAATTCAGAAACAGTCACAGATCAATGATAAGTGCACCCCAGTCCTTGTCCTGGAGATCTACCACCCTGGAGAGTTGAGATCCAACACACCTGGCTCTGTTATTCAGATGCACCTTAAGGCCTTCATTACCTGGATCAGGTGTGACAGACTATGGTTAGAGCTAAACTCTGCAGGGTGGCAGATCTCCAGGACCAGGACTGGGCACCCCTGCCTAATGGTCAAGTATCTTGTTTGAACCAGTCATTTTTCAACCACGCCTCTCTATCTCCATCTCTATCGATCTAAACAGCAAGATTAAGAAATGATACCCCTGAAGACGAAAAGATGCATTAGTGAAAATGAGAACTAACATTTGACACTGTAATAATGGTGAATTACAGCAGTGTCAGTGGTGTGGAGACCGTGTGGTCTGTTCGCAGCTGTAATATGGACACCGTTACCTGCCACAGAGCTGCTGGCTAAGTTGGAGACGGTGACCAGAGGGTAGTTCATGTTGGGCGGCTCATCATCAACATCCCCCTCTACAGCGCCCCCGCCCTCAGCCATCTGTGCTCAGCTCACTCTCTCTAAAGGCGCCGGGCGTTTCAGAAACGAGCTGCGAAACGAGAGTTTAATGCGCTGGACTGTGTTTTAACGCAGCTTGTTTAGGTGGAGTTTCTTCCCCGGATGTTTTGGCTCGGCTCGTCCTTTGCCGCGTTCTGATTGGCTGAGGGTCAGTTACACTTCCTGGCTGCTGTTAAGGTGACAACAGCATTAATACGGCCGGAAATATATTCGGGTTTAATTATCAGTAAATATCAGCTGTCTCGATCGTGTTTGGCGTTTATTATGTATATTTAATTATATATGTTTATATGTTTATTAATTTTTCTTCTTTTGCTGTTTGTAGCTTCTCAATACAGACTCCTATATGACAAAAGAAGAGGAGCATTTAGCTCTATTACCAAAACAGTCTCAGGAACACAGGATTGACAAAGCAGCTAATTCGGTAGTGATAATGCTGAGAAAAAGAAGTTTAATATGTATCCTACCAAATATTTACTGAAGAGAATTACGTCATCTGGAGAAAGAGAGGAGGAGAGAGTGTTTATGTAAAGTTTAACCTCTTCAGCTCCTTGAGACCACCGGTGGTTCCAAAACGCACGTCATATTCTTCATAACTTTCATATTTCATAAGCTACATTCAAAAGGTGGGTGTCGTATGAGAGTCTTCTTTCCAGTCAAATAGATCGGTAACGTAATTTTAAACCCTTACAATAAAAGAAGCTGAACTCAATTTTTTTGTCTACTGAAAGTCGACCCATTTTTCCACAAATCTGGGCTATAAACTATAAACAGATGGTGTCTCTTCAGTGATTTGCTCTGTAGAAACTATTTTTATAAAATAATACAAAGAGCGTCTAAGATTTTGGCTTTCAGCAGTAAGTTGTAAGCATATAGCAATATGTGTATGATCATAAAACACATGTTCTGTTAATCTGAGGGGAGCTTTTACAAGAAAAAATAAATAAAATAAAAATTGACATTTATTTCATGCGGTTACTGAATAATTTGCCTTATGATTTGGTCATGTAAATTCAGATGGACAAACCAAAATATACCCTGGAGAATAAGAGGTTGAATCAGACTTAACTGCTAACTATTAATAGTCTACCTTTTGAGCAGAATACCGAGTCTAAATAGGTAAAGATGTTAGGTAGGATAAGCAAGTCAGTCACAGTCAGGTACACTATTACTTTTCTTTTTATTATTATATTAAATATATTATGTATTTTTAAAAATCCTTTTAAAAATGGTGAGAATAAAATTCTCCTCACTTTTTTAAATAAAATAGTTTGATGTAGGATGTAAATAATGTTAAGGTTTCACCGTGTACCATTCACTCCCTAGTCTATATGGTCCAGATACAGAAACCAAGCTGCGTGTTTTAATACATTGTTTTTGTGATGTCACAAAAACCAACATATTTACATATATCCCACCTACAGCAGTTAAGTGCCCACATTTAAGTTATTAGGAGGGTTTCAGCCTGGACTATATATTGAATGAGGCACAGTACACTGCAGCCAATCAGAACAGAGCTCATTTACATTGTAGTCCTAAATGCACAGCAACTGTCTTTATTTCTAATGGTTAAAGAGAGGCTAGAAAATGGCCCCTTTAAACATATTACAAACATAAGGATGTCTGTGTTCTTGTCTCTTTCAAGACCATGTTCCTGAGAGAGCATTAGCAGAGTCTGGGTCAGTGCTTGTTCCAGTGCGAGTCCAGCGGTCAGAGGCAACGCTCAACTTTCTGTTTATCTGTGGTAGGTGACTTGAGTCCGTCATTGTTGGAAGTTTATTTCGTAGAGCCACAGAGCCATGCCTTATTGCTGCCTGACGACAGCTGAACCGTGGACACTGGGCTTTGGGCTCTAAAAATAAACAGCGAGTCGGACGGCCCCATGTGTCACTCAGAATGGACTGGAGCATGGGGAGCTGGAACACCCAGCTTTCTAACCACAGGCTACTCTGCAGTGGAAAAAAAGAATACATCGGTCAGCTACCTTCCTCATTCAGTTAATGCCCCTTTGACTCTCTCCAGGCCCATTCGTTATATTGTTGAGGTTTTCGAATTTCACAGCTAATTTGTACTACATTTCTACTCCCTCTCCGCCAATTTAAAACACAGACTATCTGAGATTAACGGTACTTTCATATAAAAATAGATGTGGATGGATCATTAAGAAGATCAACAGAGTTTTCTGCAGTAAACCTGCTCCTTTCATCCACTGAACATATGAGATGGATGGAGTTTGTCCACACTGATGAAGAACCAGAGCCATTTCCTCCTCAGATGTGCCAAACTGTGTCTCCTCACACATTGGAGACAAGGCTTTAGAACAGGGTCTGCTCTCTCAGTCAGGGACACAAGGCAAGAGCCAGACAAAAGCTTTCAGGAGCATGTGCAGTCCAGTCATTCAGCCTTAATCCCAACGTTCACACCGCAGCCTCTCAGCCAGGTGTCTGGGGTTTCAAGAGCCCCAAAAAGCAGACTTATCTGAAATGACCAGGTCAGCCCATTCTCAATTAATGCTGAAGGGTCCCCACAGTCTTTGCACAGAAAGAGAGAGATATGGATGTGTGTGTGTGTGTGTGTGTTAAGTCTTGTGCAGCTGTCTCAAGCACTGCCAGAAAAACAAAATCAGGCCTCTAATATAGGCTCTTAGAGTATTAAAGTGTTTTTGTTAAGTCAGATTGGACTAGCCTTCAAAGGCTGGGCGTAGTCAAGCGTGTGACTGCGTTGTGCCAGACGCCACCAGCACTTCACATGAACTCGTCAAAAACACAGACTCCACACATTCATCACTTCCCTGTAACACCGTCCAAAATAATCATTAAAATGCCACACTAATGTTTACCTCACATCGACCAAACAGCAAACTTTCACAACACCCGTTATTTCCCCTGCATTTTCATGACTGCTTCCCTAAAAACAGGGCATGTGCAAGTGTTTTACTTAAATGTAGCCATTTATTTCACTCCACTACAAAATTTATAGTCATTTGTGGACTATGATACAAATGAAATATACATAATATACAGCAAATACAATATGGATGTGGTAAAAATAGCTTACAGTGTAAATGGTCCACTCTTAAAAACAAAATGGGAAATGCTTCGCATTCAATATCTAAAATGTTATGAAATGGATATTTTTTATTTTTTGCAGTTTAATATCTGACTGTACTCACTGTAGTTCATGCTATAATATAGCTGATAATACTGATTTGAAATATTCATTGATATGCAATAATTAATAGTGTACGCTTTAAGGTTGAGCTCTTGAAAACTATCAGTCTTGTAGGAGTTTTTGGAGTCCAAGTGGTATGACCTACTACATCAGGATGTACAAAGGTCAATTAAAAAAAAAAAAACAAAAAAACTTTGAAATCTCGCATGCATGAAATATCATAGATATTGAGGACACATCCTTTGGTGAGCCCGATACAATGTTTTCTATTCAGCCGACAGCTGTGCAGTGCTGAAGAACAGTAATATAAAGTAATGTAAGAAAGCAGCCCCCCCCACCCCCCACATGAAATGTCAACTTCCTACATGGTTACATGAAGAAACACAGCCAATACAGTAACCTTTAAAAATCAAATAAAATCAGTCAGATTATCTTAAAACTTCTTTGTACTGTACCACAACAGGCCTTATTGGTTCCTCCTCGTGTACTAAAATGTCCTCTTTTCGCATCACTACAGACATGTTCAGTCACAGTCTCATTGATCAAAGTGCAGTGGTGCTTTACTAGTGCATCTCCAGCTTTTGGCATGCATAACTTTCAGCTAATGTGTGGGCTGGTTTTCCCACCAGATTTAACTCAGACCCAAACCAAAAAGAGGGTTTGATGGAGAACCCTCATTGATGGTGCGATTTAGGCCAAGATTACACATAACCTCTGTCTAGAAAACAGCCCCCTATTGCTTAAGACAAGCTTTGGAGAGCTACTGAGACACAGTACACCTGAAAAGCATTAATAAAGTAATCTGACATATTGCCAAGAAGTTCTCTTATCAGTGTGGCTAAGGCATTGATTCAGTCAACAATCAATCAGTGTCAATTAATTCAGTCTTTTTCTATAGAGAACATGGAGGAGACTGGAAATCCGAATTACAAAATATATTATACATCAGTATCAACGTGACCAAACACATCTCTCAAGTGTGCAAATCTACTATGGAAGGGGAAAAACACAGTGCATGTGTTTTTTTTCTGTATGAAACAGTGAAAATCCCAGCGAACCCAATCAGAAACACATCAGACTCAGAGTCCGACTGAAGGCACCTTAAACCATAAGGAGATTGTGAAGAGGGTGACTACTGTATCAGTATCCTCCACGTTTCATCCAACACCCACTCAAAGTGCAAATTAGACAACCATCACCAGAGAGCTACTATGAGACTGAGGGAGAGAGCTCTCCTGTGTGGACAGTGCTTTAGGTTTTATTTCAGGTATTGCCTCATTCACGTTTGTGAGGAGAAGTTTATGCTGGACACCATCTTATGGATCTTTTCCTCGTTCTTGAGGATGTTGGCCTTGATGGCACAAATCTTGTCCTGCTGGTCTTTGATGAGCTGCTCCAGTTCAGCCAGCTCAGCTTTCAGCGGCTCCACAGCACTGTCTGTGATTCTGAAAGAGATGCATGACAGAACTTTACGTCTCAGGACTGACAAGTAAATCTTATTCACAAGGAATCTGGGCTTTGAGGTCCTGTTGGTTATAATAATGACTAATAATAAATAATAATAATAATATTGACAGAATACTTTTTTCTGTTCCGTAATATAGGGACTAAAACTAAAGAACCACTATATTTAGAGAGCTCTTTGCAAGTATTAACTCCAGGCTTATTATTCAGTTATTAATCTGAAAGTTTATTTATCCAGAAATACTCACTAACTACTGTGAAACTAATATGTAAGGATTGATGTTAAGGAGCATTCTGGTCTGAAACTAGCATTTAGTGTTGTTTGTCTTGTTAAGTAATATTTTGCAGCGCAGCACTGCATCCCTCAGCCTCATCAGTTTGACAGAATTCACAATTTTCCTTTATGTTTTCGTCCATCAGTGTTCTCTCTACAATACCCAGCACGCACTGCACACATACGTCATACAACCACTTAGAATCCCACCACAGCTTTCTTCTGCATTAGCCAATCAAAAGGTGGGGGGGGGGCACATTTCAAACGGCCCACCCTCAGGTATCCACCCTAAAGGGTCTATAGTGTTTGTGTAGTCTTTAATCCAGAAAAGATCACTCTAGAGATTGTGGAACCACTAAAGAAGGAAAAATCAGAATGTTCACAATAGATTTAGTAATGGTTATGTTTTTAATTTTGTGCCCTTTTATGCAAGTAAGGAATTGAATTCTGGCCTCACCGAGGAGTCTACAGAATCAAATCACTGTATTCATGGTTTTGCCATAGTGATTTTTTAATGTGGTACAACTGGAGCCTTCAACTTCATAAAAAAGTAAGTATTATGATATTATGAAAATGTCACCAAAGTATTGTGATATTTTTGCCATATTGTTTAGCCCTAAATGTGCCCACCCCACGTTACCTCTGCTCCTGCTGCAGGGCCTGTGCGTGCTCTTTGTTCTCCCGTCTCCAGCTCTGCAGCTCATTCTGCATGGAGTCCATATCCTCCTGGATGTAGTCCATGATCTTGCCCAGAGGCAGGGCGCTGCGGCACACAGTCTGAATGGATGAGCGCAGGCGTTCAATCTCCCTGGCCACAAGCTCCCGCTCCTTCTTACGAGCTGCCTCCAACACCGGTGTCCGATCCTGCAACACATCAGCACACGGGTTAGGGAGAGGGATAGAGAGGCAGAACCACAGGCAGACGTGACTGACTGGCAGCAGGAAAAGCCTCACACATTTTTCAGACACACCTCACAGACCTCGCAGAAGGGAGCACTTCAAATGAGTTATACAAACGAGGTTAGAGGAATTCTATACCCAGCAGTAATGTATTAAAAAAAGAACAAGGGTGAAGTCTGCATTTAGCGGTTTAGGATTTCAAGGCTACAAATGTTTAGGATTTCAAGGCAGGAATTATACAAACCTAGCAATGTATATAAAGATCAAACCCAGAGAGCCATGGGATCCATAATATGAGTGGTTAGTGAGGGCCTCCTCTGTACGGTATGTGGTTGGGGGGTCTTGCTCTGCCCCAGTCACCCCTCTGCCTGGCACACACACCAGCCATATATGTTTACTCAGCTGGAGCCACAGGCTGTGTGTGGCACTAGGCCAAACAAGCCTCACTCTCACAGCCTGCCCACACACACACACACACACACACACACTCATCTCATAGGCACAATGGTCTGTAAGACATAACTCTAGGCCTAGTTTATTTAAGTAACAGAGTATGGCAGTGAAGTTATTTTACAACAGTATTCGGTAACAACTACTTCACTTTTACCTCTTTTAAGTTGAACCCCTCAGCTGATTTTTGCCATTTTGGTCACAAACACTATCAACTACCTTTATGGTGCTGAAACTTAATCTAAATCACAACACAAACTAGCCAAAATCATCCTCAGTAAGAAAAATACACAACTGTCAAATAAGGTGTCTGCTTTGTGAGTTACACATGGACACATAATATTACCAGCATTGGTATGAAATGCTTTCATTAAAGGCTGTTCTCTAATCATATGTTATGAAAATAGATTTATTGTTACAGCTTTGAAAAGTGTGCTAATTGTGGACAGATGCTTCAGAAACTGATCACTTTCCTTTAGGAAGTTCATAAAAAGGCTCACTTTTACCTGGCCTTTTTTCTCTTTTTTGGTCAGTGTGTTAGTACTGAAACGTCTGCTGGCCGTCAGCAAGGTGGGTGGCTCTACTAGCCCCTAAACACCCCCGCTATACAAACACTGGCCAGCGTGTACTGTTGGTGGAGCACGAAGGCCAGGCAGGATTTGGTCTGTTTGCCGTCCTCTTGCGCCTCACCCCTTTTGCACAAAAACGCAAAAGAAGAAGAAGAACAAGAAAAAGAAGAAGAAAAGCAGTGCTTTCTGTCTCTGTGGATATAAATCAATCGTTTATAGGGGCCCTGTCGGCCTCTACAAGTCCAGCACGCTCTTATTCTCCCCCTTCGTCGCCCGAACCCAAGAAAAATATTTGTTTTGAGTGAGGCGGCTGAGGGCAGGTTTTACCATTAGCTCAGACAGTGACGGAAGCAGGTCGACAGTACCGGCGCAGTGGGCCTACTGCAGGTGGCTTCTGTAGACAGTGGGTGCTGGAGGCCCTGGTGCCCTTTGCCTCCCCTCCTAACCTCACACCAGGGCAAGAGAGCAGGGCTGAATGCCAATTGCAGACCTGGTCAAAGCCTGAGTGCTCTGCACAGTGGAGTTGCAAGCCTAATTTGCTTAATGAGGAAATGCATATAAAATACATGATTTATGAAGGGCTGATGAGGAATGAAGGAAAGAGAGGGATACAGGGCTCTTCAAAGAGCACTCTGACAAGAAAAATAGCTCCAGTGCATGAAACCTCTCAAAGGCTTACAAACTTTGCAGGAGTAATAAATGAAGGAAGTGTCCGTCTTTGTGGATAAAATAGCAAACTGCATCCAAAACCATGACATCATCTACAATTTAGGTAAGTTATATGGTGATAAATGAGCTTGGACAACTGAACATCAACAGATTACAAAGTTAGCATAATTTGTTCTGACTTATTGACCAGAGAGCTATGACCTGCTATAAATTTACCTTTCCTTAACACAACAAGCATAGTACAATGATTCCAACCAACAGTATTATACTGCATAGGCCTACCTGTAGACTCCTATCTTAAAGTCTTACACACAGAGTCGCTATACTGGGCTCTGCTCCTGTTGTTTATGTTTTTCTTGCTGGTGTGAGGCTCCATGGTGGGTCTCTGGGCTTCTGAGGGGAAAGATTAATTGAGCACTGCTCAGGGGTTTCCTCCATAAGGGAAACACAGGCCCCGTCCAGCTACATCATAAAAATAGCTGCATTGCAGTGGGGTGAGGAGAGGAGAGTCATGAGCACAGGATGTAGTGGGGTCAGTTTGTCCCCATGGGGGTCACTGCCCTGACCCAACCGAGGTCCAGAAGAACCACCACAGAAGCTAGCTCACAAACAAAGCTATTGTGCACCCAAAAATCCAGTGTGGGCCAGCCACCCAAGAGAATTATCAGAGCTGACAGACAATCATGCTTGAATGTTTGTTAAATGTCTGTTAATACGAACGTTATCAGCTAACTGTTGATTCAAATGGGCATTTACTCAAAGTTCCACCACCATAAGTCACTACCCTTACATGTCAGCAGTCTCTCTCTAGGAGGGCAACACACTTCCAGGAATGCAGGGGAGTCATTTCCTATACGTTTGCACAAAAAAGGTAGGTGTTTATGAAGACACAGGCCTGAAGAGATGACTATTTATTTTCCTGCCTATCCTACAGAGAATACGCTGGC
The DNA here is from genome assembly GCF_904425465.1 of Colossoma macropomum. Taxonomy (NCBI): domain Eukaryota; kingdom Metazoa; phylum Chordata; class Actinopteri; order Characiformes; family Serrasalmidae; genus Colossoma; species Colossoma macropomum. The sequence continues at coordinate 32,996,777 of NW_023494784.1, read as the reverse complement.
CTTTCTCCTGTGTAGTGCTCACTCAACAGCCATCCATTTGTGTGCCACAGGGTTTATTTATACGTTGCGAACCTTCATCAGGGCTAATTTGATGGTGTAAAAAAAAGGAGAAAAAATGCTTATGAAAACGCAGCTGCTGTGAGGGGCCAATTCTGTCTAAATAAAAAGACGGCCTGCATAAAGTATTTTATAATAATATACATGCGTTCTGGGGGGCATAGAAGAGGTCAGTCCTAAAATACACAGCACATTCTTCAGTCTCACTGGCTGTGGTGAGAGATGGCATTTATGCAATTTCAATTAAGTGATAAGGCCATGTTAAGTAACAAGAAATTATGTTAAGATTTAGTAACTCTTCTGAGATGAAAATGTAAAATCTCCATTACTGTGCCAGTTAGAGGCCAACCTTCATTTATTAAATTTCGAGGCAGTACGGCCATTAAGCGCAAGTTATTCATGAAAAAAGCAAAAAACTTTTTTTGTGTGTGTCTCTGCCTTTATTACAGCTTCCCTTCTTTTTAGGAGATCTGCTTTCAGTTTTTCTAAAGAAATCTGCAATGATATTTTTCCAAAACTCAACCTAAGTTCAGCCTTAGGCGTTGGTTCCATTTTCTGCTTCTCATGATCCAAGTAATCCCAAACACATTCCTTGATGCTGAGTTCTGGACTCCAGTCCATTATTCTGTGAACACCCGCAGCTTTTTTGTTTGATGTGCAATTATTTTGTCTATTTCCTTTTCTCAGGGCTTCTTCACAGCTACACATCCTTTTAGACCTACAGTCTTGAGTTGTCTTCTCACAGTGGAAGGTTGAACAGAAACACCTGTGGATTTTTCCACATCTGAAGCAAGAGTGTAGCTTGATTTTGTCCTGTCTCTACTTTTAACTGTAGTTTTGTAGTATTTTCCTTTGAGTTCTTTGTGCAAGTGGATAATATTAAATTGTACTTACTAGCCATTTTAAAGGGAAAACAAACAAATTTCGCACAGGAACATATACTAAAAACTGCAAATGTTAATGCCATTAAAGTTATGTAAGAAGTCTAAAAAAAAGAATAACTGGCCTTTTGCCTGTTGTCTACCAACCTTTACTAGCACAAGGTACTGTTAGCAAAGCTAAAGCACTGGCTTGATCATCCTTTGCTGTCTGGGCAGTGTGCCTGTGGTGTTCACACAAATCATTCTGTAGCTTTTTTGGTATGTTTTACAAATTAAAAAAGTTAAAAAAGAGTTAGAAACAAACACTTCTTGAATATATGTGAGAAAATTATGAGGATATGTAGTCCTGTGCATTTGTGGTAGAGATCCTCAAACGTACAGAGGAAAAGGGCATACTTGAAGAATGAGTTATACACGCTGTAACCCTATACCTGTCGGGGGGATAAGGAAGCTCAATATTTACGTTTTTAACCCTGGATGTTACACTAAGATTACAGGAGAGCGCCGGCTTTATTAGGCTGAACCCTCACCCCTTTCAAGTCAGGAAGGAAGTCATTGCAGCTTGTTTTTCCATCCAGCTGACTAGGCAAGGGAAGCACAGAGCACTAGTTAACCTGCAGCCCTGTTTAGAGTGCGCAGTGGCCTGAAAGCCCGCACCCAGCTCATGGCCAACGTTAATGGCAGGGCAGTCAGAGAACTGATGAGGCAGCATTAAGTGAATTAGGTGAGCGCTCTGTGTGCTGCTCGGATTCCACCCCAGAGCCGGCCCGCGTCTGATGGGGGAAATCTAATTTGATTATTTGGGAATGGAGGGAAATCCAGACTGATTATTTTGAAACGAAGAACACAGAGAGAGGAAGGGGGTGCGGGGCAGTGGGCTGGGGGTTAGCAGGGTGCGAGTGGCAGCAGGAATAGAACAGTCTTCTTTTGAAATATTCTCTTTTTTATTTTTAAGAGAAAATACTGGCAACTGTTTTTTTCTAGGTATGGTAAGTACAAACACACACACACACACACACACACACACACACACACATATATTTTCTAAGCCGCTTATCTTTCTGGGTCACAGGGGGAGCTGGAGCATATCCCAGCAGTCACTGTGCGAAAGGCAGGAGTATGATAAGTAGGTATTGTCTAAATAATTATTTTGACAGGTTCATTGTCCAAAAGTGCATATGCCCCAAATGAAAGGTTTAAGTGCTGATGGGGTTTGGCATTATTCCCAAGCTTGTCACTAATACTGTCACAAATACTTGCACAAGATAAGCCTGATTAGTCTTTAATATATTATGTTTAATCAAATGACAAGATGTATGGCATTGCTGGAGACCTGAGCATCCAGGCCAAGCAGAAAGCTGCGGACAGCAGAGTAGCAGACTATGAAATACGCAGACACACAGCAAGTGTCTCTGTGTGCGAGCACACGTGGCTAAGGTCACACTGAGGCTGGGAGTCAGGGGCTTTCTGCATGAGCTGCACCACCAAATACTGCATCCATCAGACCAGCAGCCAGACTCCAGCAGATGGGAGCGGAGTACATGCTCCAGGAAGGTGGACCACCCAGCACAGCGCAGGCCACTACAAGCAGGGTACAGACAAGAGCACCTCAAAACTGAATCACTGTCTAAATATTGACTATGGGATCGCTCCCTGGCTCATAGAAAGCCAGCACAAGGACTGGAGAGCACTGGACAATGCACCACATCTGAATGGAAATCATACTCCAGTGGTTCTGAAAAATATATCTACTATAAAATATGGAAAGGCCAGTTTATTGTCGCTACATGGGAAGGGAGAAAAGAAAACTACATTTATTGCCTGCTTGTGCCTTGGTGGAAGACTGGAACACATGGCCTTGGGAGTTGTTTTTTGTGGAATGGATTTTTACTGATCTTTGAAAACGAGAAATGCTTTGCTTGTTATTGAACTTTGGCCAGTGATAAATCGAGAACATATTGGTGCCGTTAATTCTAATCTATTTTCCATTGATAGATATTCACAATGTCGCAGGGCCATGAAGGAGAGGGGCCTGAGCAGATTTAAGAGTGGAAATAAAATAAGTGGCAATAAATCGGTCATAAAACAAAACAAATCACAAAACAGTTTTCAAGACATGCAACTTTTTCTCACACATTCCAAGCTAAGATCCTGAGATTACATAGTTTATCTAACTAAGCAGCTCACAACAGTTACACACGAAGGGGTGAAATATCTAGAAATTGTCATCTGTGAAGTCACAGTGTTTTGCTCCTGCTGCTACAGTTTCACTGAAAAATACTTCAGTGGGTCTGAGACCACAATTGCCCTGCTCCAGTCCATTTGCAAAGCTGCTTTCTTTAATAAATGCTTGACTCGCTGGCTAAGACTTTCAAATTAAAAACAGCAAAAATCACGTCCCTAACGTATCGTATTTACTGAAACCAGCACTGATTGTCTCAATGAGCAGATTTTGAAATGCACTTACTCACATTGGTGGAATGCTATTGTGAAAAAACACACAGGGCCAAGCTGTGTTAGCAGACTGACATAGCGCTGCCCTCTAGTGGAGAGTAACGAAGACAACACAGACCTTTTCTTTTTAAAGTTAAAAATGTAATACCTGATCTTTTGATTTTAGAGATGAGGGTGATGATTCAAAATCCTTCTTGGTTTCTAGGATTTTTTTCACAAGCCCACCTATAATGAGAGAAAATCAACTTATAAACTGGAGTAATCTTGAAAAATACAAATTAATTCAAATCATTTGATGTGTAGCTCAGAGCTTGCACATGGTTCTTTCAACTCACCGTGTCTCTCATCACCTTGTAGTTCAATTGATGGCTCCTATATGAAGAAATTACTCAGTGAGAACAAATAAATGTTCATAAAAATGTCAAAGACCATTATGCATAAAGTATCAGGTAATGATTTAAGATCGGCCTGAGTTATAAGCTCACAGACACACATCATTGCAGACATTAGAGAAGCCAAATATAACTCAGCACTCCTATTCTCCTACTCTGTTGTAGAGAGAAAGGCACTCACCACCTCCAGCTCAGGCATGTCAGGTGGAGGTGGAACTGCTTCCTCTACCACAAACTGCCCATCTTCTTCCTCTTCATCCTCCGAGAGTCTTTTGCCCTCCACAATGACAGCAGAGTGAGGCTTGCCACTGCCCAGCCTGCGGATAGACATTTTTTTTTTCCACATGGGAAAATATTCACTGTTTTAGACTGTGTTGCTTCTGTTTATAAGCTTAAAGGAAGAGTTTAACCAAAATCTAAACATAAATAGTAAGAAGTGAAAGCTAGCAATCTTAATTACAATGTTTAACCTACTCTTTAAGAGTAGAGTAGAGAAGTTGCACAAACGCAGAGTCAAGTAATCCATCACCACATGGCTAAGATCTGGACAATGTTTTATAACTTTTTATTTATGAACAAAGCCACTATGGGGGCCAGTAATGCTTCATTTCTATCAAATGTATGGTACACCGAGTGCCAAATCAGCAAACAATGAAAACAAACAAACTATTTAGAATGTTTCAGTGTGGTTCTATATGTATTGTATTGCTGGTTCTTGGATTCAAAGCTTTATCTATGAGTTTAGAAACAAATTTCCAAGCCTGTGTTTTATCATCTCTGGTGCCAGAACTGCCACACTGTTGTTTTACTTTCATCGACAGACAGCAAGTATGAAAGTTCCTCAAAGTACTCACCTCTCCACTGGGCCTCCGTCAGTGTAGCTCTCCTGCCTCTTCACTCGAGGAGGGGCTGGCCTCGCACTGCTAGGCCGCGGTATCCTCCTGCTGCTGCTTCAGAAGCATGATATCATTATTACACCTCTTTTCAAGACTCTGAACGACAATGTAGCTAGTTTTATCACTCTTTGCTAAGTGTGTTTGTGGGGAGGCTGCTGACGTACAGTTGAGATAAATAAGTGTCGAGAGACCAAGAGCAATTTTCCTGCGTGCAGAGTGAAAGATATCAGCTGTGAAATGAAAGGCAAGCAGACATGCTGCTTTGAACTGCAGTCTGGCAGTACTTTGCAGTGAAAGTGAAGGATTTGCATCAATGAGTTACACTGCCAGGCAGCCTAAGAAGGCCGAAAGGAACGTGGAACTGCCAAAAGCATTACTATCTCTCTCACACGTACAAAACAGCCTATTATCTCATTTTGCGCCTGTGTTGTGACTGAGGTGAAATCAACCAAACATTTTGCGTTGGAAAATTACACAGATATAAGGTCAAGAAAAGGGAAGGCAAGAAAGCCAGTAAGCAAAAAAGAAAGAAAGAAAGAAAGAAAGAAAGAAAGCAAGAAAGAAAGAAAGCTATTCGCTAACCTGTGGGATGGCACAATGTCTGATGCGTCTCCATTTTCAAGGTGGACTCGTTTTTGGACTGAAGGGTTGTCACCCACTGAAACAAATGAACGGCATTCAATAAAGACCCTTTAAGTCAACGTCTCTAGGACTGAATTCCACAGTGGAGTAAAGCATGCACATCTGCTACTACCTTTCAGTGAAACAGAATGTAGTAAGTAAGGTAACAATTTCCATACAGTATCAAAAAAGAACAACTGAACATTATTAAAATTTGAACCTCAATTGCCAAAACTGTTTGTCTCTTTAGAGTGTCTCATTTACCATTTGTCAGTGTTTATAATTAGGCTTCTGCATGCATTCTGTCATGGGGCAGGGCAGGGCTCATGCAATGCACACAATCATGCTCAAATAACTGGACTTTTTTTTTTAAGTCACTTAAGTTCTATACATCACAGGTTTTTAAGCTTGTTTTGTTAGAGGCTGGCACAGCAAACTTGAAAAAAGTTCTGATTGAAAACCTTTATATGAGCCAAACCACTATGTGTATAGTAGTATATACCTAGAGCTCTATACAATCAAGACATTTTTAACTCAAAATCAAAAATCAAATTAAATCTTGACCTCAGACAGTACAATTCACTGTATTGGGAGCCATGGCTACTTACTTCCATCACTATCTGATTCATCTGCAAGAGAGAGAAAGAAAGAGAGAGAGAGAGAGAGAGAGAGAGAGAGAATTGCTAAATCATTAATCAAAATAAACCCCATAATCACAGGGGGGCTATAATATTAATTTTGATGTAGTGCAAATGTCTGTTAATAACATGTTACGCAACCAAATGAAAGTGTCTGGCATGCTTTATGTTCTGCAAGACTGGCAGGTCACCTGGGGCTCCTGCTTTGGGCCAACGTCGCTGTCCCTTGGCAGATGAAGGCCTGGGTATTCTGGCAGGACTCTCCGGCTGGACACAAAGACAGGAGGAGTTAGTCATTTCATCTTGGAGCCAAAAGCCCTTTCACACTAAATGATCTATGAACTCTTACTCATCATACCTTTCCCATTACATCTCTGTGATTTAGAATGAGTCATACTGTGCAACGCTCTCATATTATTTACATGTCTTTGTGGATTTTCCAACTATGTTGTTCCAGGCACCAAAATGCAACACACTCTGCCAAATAAATGTGTTTCAAAGATGAATCTGCAGTAACTACCTGGTTCTGCAAAGCCTCTGTTGGCTATGTGATAAAGAGAAAAAACACAAGAGTTCAGTGCAGGGGTGTTTATGCAACAAAAGTCTAACATAAGAAGAAAACATGCATTTATGAACTCTTCTCATTTACTCAAAGCTACAACACAACTTCTAAACACATAAGCAAAAAAAACCAAGCACAGTGACACAGAAGCAATCTTCTACATAAGGAGGAATTGCCCAACCTATGCAATCTGTTAGACTGCTACAAAACAGCCTGCTACTCTATAGACTGCCCAAAGCAGGAGAGGACAATTGAAATACCTCATTAGCTTTTGCCTCAAGCACCTGTTAGGAATGATAAGGCACACAGAGTTACGCAAATCTGACATCTCTTTGCTCTTTTTCTCCAAACCCTGAAGCTCTGTTCATTAGCATACTACTCACTAAATAGCACATATAAAGGAAGGCCAAATAAAGCACACCATGTCCTTCATTTATTCTGTTCAGTGGGGAAAAGAAAAAAACAACAACATTGCCATGCATGAACTAAAAAGCTTCCACCACAAAAGCCATCTGTTCACACCTGCCCCACATTAATGAGAAATAAATGAAACTTGATTTGAAACACACTATGGCAAGTAGCCACTCAAACATGACAGAGCAAATGCTAATGTACCTCTTCTAGCTCATCTCTTTCAGTCTTGAGGATTAAAGAGACAAAGACATGATTACAGACGTGTCAGACATTCCAGCTGAAAGTCAGAACTCCTACACTAATGTCAGACTTTGATACTGAAAGCGGTTTTTCACACTGTTCTGTCCTTCTATAGATAGATACACATATGTATCTATCTATAGAAAGACAGAACAGTGCTCTGAAGCCAAAAACTGAGAAACAGAGCTGGAAACATATACTGACAATTCTCGTTGGGCAAAATTTAATTTAGTGTAATAGGTGTATTACATGACTGTTCAAAAATGGACCAAGCTCAAAATGGCAAACCATTAAGCTTTTAAATGATCTTAGCAACAAATATTAGTCAGTAAATTAGCAAAAAAAAAAAGTAACTTAGTATGGCATAGTTTTTCCCTTTTATTTCTTTAAATGTTCAGGTTTTATGGGTAAACTTGCAGACAGCCTTTTACAGCAATAAAAGTCAATATTATTCCACTCAGCATTAATGGCTTCAAACAGTTGAAAAAAAAAATCTAAGCTAGTTTGTGTTTAATGTGAGCCAAATCTTCTCTTAAGGTTTTAAATCTAGACTCCGATCAGGCCAAAACCATTCGTAAAAAAACATTATTTTGGGCTTGGTTCTTTTTTTGCACAGTACTGTACATACACACACATAAACGTACATATACATACACACACAGATCATCCTACTAAATATGTTTCTTGTACTAAACCAAATGGATGAACATTCCAATTTGGCACTAACAAAGCAATCATAACACTACAGAAACATTGCCAAATGTTTTTTGAGCCATGTTCTAATTTTGAGCATAACTCAAAAACACTAGCCAGAACGTGACTATCAAACACAACTTGCTACACACGAACAGCAGCTGTACACACATAAAATCAAAAGTTTTTTCAGTCAATCAAAAAAAAGTTTCCTTAATTGCAGAAAATATGTGCTCATCACCAGGCCATGCGAGACAGGGATGCAGTCTCACTTCCTGGTTTAAAACTCAGGAGTGTGGCTGAAATAAGGGTCTGCGTTTCGGTAGTAACATGAAAATGTCAGACAGCATTTATTTATTTATTATTTAAAACCTATGATAAACTGAACTTTCAAATTTCAAATTCAACTTCCCTTTAAAAAAATCAAAAAGATCTTTTTAAAAACTTGAAAAAAATTGAATCATTATTTTCACAAGTTGACATTTACGGTTAGAGTTTGGGTCAGACACCTCCCAAAAGAAAGTAGCCTAGTTCAGTACCCTGTATTTATTTGGCGCATTACTATTTCAATTAATACCTTGGATTCAAACAGATCATAACATAATCCTTGGAAATATCTAAGGTCTGAATACTGATTTTAAATGTTGGACCACAGTTTGAACTAATTAGGTAGAATGGTAAGCATGACAATACAGGTGTTTTACTTGACCACACCAAAAATGTGGAGAAACTCACCTCCCCTGGCTCAGCTTTATGGTTTTTAATGGGCTCCTCTGGGTGAGGCCTTTGCCTACTGAGCTCCTCTGCTGCTCTGGCCTGTAGAAACATGACATGATGGTATTGAACACACAGAGAAGCCAACAGGTATGTAACAATACACAAAACTTATGTTTTTGCACCGCAATACAAACATTTTTGATACAGTGGTGAAAAAGAAATGCCAACATTAATTTTGCTTTTATTTTTTCAGTTACAGTTCAGAAGAGGGTTTTTTTCTCTTTATTTTCATGGCTGTCTCTCTTAGCAACATCAGAAGGTGTTCTGATGATTTTAAATAGGAGAGTGGAAATCATGCTACTTTATTTCAGTAAGTCTGACTTTACAAATATTTACAATTATATGATTTTACATAATATAAAATCTTACCGTGTTCGATTAACTGTCTGGCAACTTCCACATAGAAAAAAACAAAATTAATATGGATCCTTACTAGTCAAAGAGATCACCAACCTTTTTATCTGTTTTCTCCTTTGGCTTCTCCTCCGACTCTTTTGGGCGTTCCCTTTCCCGCTCTTTGTCTCTGTCCCTTCGCTTTTCCCGCTCACGGTCTCTATCTTTGTCCCGCTCTCGTTCCCTTTCTTTGTGCAAATCTCGTTCTTTGTTTTTTTCTCTCTCTTTATCTCGTTCTCTCTCCTTATTTCTGTCTCTATCTTTGTCCCGCTCCCTCTCTCTGGCCTTGTCTTTGTCCCGATCACGGCTCTTGTCTTTATCCCGGTCCTTTGTCCTGTCTCTCTCTCTACCCTTTTCCGACCTTTCGCCATCTCTGTGTCGGTCTTTCTCGGTCCTCTTGCCCTCTGGGTCCTTAGAATGGTCTGGATTCTTCTGCTCTCGGCTCAAACTGCTCTCTTTAATCTCTCTCTTCTCCTGCACAATGTCAAAACAAACAACAAGCTTTGCTGTGTCACTAAAATGATCAGTGCAGAATGGCAACAGTGCAAAACAGTTTTTTTCTACCATAGATAAAGCTAGGTTCTTATCAATTATCTTTGAAAAACTGTATGAAAAGAACAGTTTATGAATGACATGTGGACAATCATCCAAATAACACTATGCCACTTAATTTCTTCTGTGGTATTCCTTTCTACAATTTATGTTACACCTGCTGACTAAAACTTTGTGTTTAATCTGTTGTTTCTGAGAATATCTCTTTGTGAAGTCTATGCATGTTTATCTATTACACAATAATGAAGACATCAGCAATCTCAGTGACCTCTCTCTCTGTGTGGCGCTCTCGGCCCTCTCGGTTCTCCTTGCCCTGGGATCTGGAGGTGCTGGCCTTCCCCTTCAGATCCAGTTTGTCTCCGGCCAAGACACGCCTCACCGCCTCATCACTGGAGAGCTGCATCAGGAACAGATGAATCAATAAATATCACAGCTTACTTCTACAGCGCAGAGGTAAAGCCCTCCTGCTGGATGAAGGCCCCATAGGCGCTACAGATAGCTCCACTCACTGGTCAAATATGTAAATGATTTTCTAACCAATCGAAGCATGTGTTAGTTCACAACAATATTCAGGTATTTAGCATTCTCTTCCAAGAATTTCGAGCTGACTGACTTTGCTGTTTGGGCAGTACTGTGGCAGACTTAATGCACATTTGCTGAAGGCACTTTGCAATGCATGGGTGGGGAAACACTACACTCAAAATGTGGAATACATTTGTTCAGTCTGGAAGTTAAAAATGTTACAATAAAATCTGAATATTCATCAAATCCACTGAAAAAATATAGCCATATGCGGCAATCTGCAAAGTGCAAGCGCCAATCTTCTCAGTGAGGCCTAATATGTTGGATTGGGGCCGTTTTTGCAAACAGAGGACAAATGATTGAGAGTCAGCCTTTATCAAAAGTACTTCATATGTTATTGATCAAGTTTAGTAGATTGACTTTTTGACGTTGGTATACTACGCTGCAAATTTTGAACAAATAAGTAAAAAAAAATGTAATTGCAAAGTTTTTCAGCTAAAAAACTGAACACAGACCTGTTATTTACTTGTAGGACAAGGACAATAATAGCAATTGGATTTTCAATTAAGTCTCATTGTACTCTGTAGCCTCCCATGAAGACCAATCTGGGTCAAATTTTGCATGCCTCATCTAAATCTCAATTCATATAACTGGTTTAAATCTGGAGACAAACAATTTTTGGGTTTTAGTAATTTAATTCAGAATTGCCATTGTGGCAATAATTAATTAATATTTGGCAACTATGGTGGCTAAAAAAGTATTTACCTACAGATGCCATAGATTATTTCAAGACAAGTTTTGAACTGATCAGATCAAAATGCTAAAACTAGTTTGAAATGGGCTGTTTTCAAACAATTTTCTATCAAGGAAATAATACAATGTATAACACTTGTAATTGCAAAGTTATTAGGCACACAAAATTGCATTATTTAAATCCAGTTTCATGTCCTCAAGGGAAATGATGCCCGAGGTATACTTGATTACATCAGTGGAAAATTGTGTAGCGGATGCTTTATAGCATATAAGTATTATGTTACTTTTTAAGCTGAATAACACTAATGAGCAGAAATACATTCTGTTTTTTTTGACACACCAACTCTCCAAATGCAGACACTTTATAGCACAGTGAGCTAATCACATTATATTTATAAAGAAGTTAGTTGCTAGTTTAGCTGTATGGCTTAACCACTACACAACTACTGCAGCCATCCATGCCAATTACACACTTTTACTTTCACTACAATCGGTGTGCTCAACCTTTCAGCGCAGCCACTATTATAATGACAGTGGGATATCATTGGTGTGAACACTGTGGGCCTTTGGGGATGCTTGGTAATGTACATAAAACCATATTTATATGCTTATGTGGTGATTAAAAAGAAGGTATGTGGTAAGTGAAAGTTATATCTAAAGGTCAGAAATAACTAAATATGAAATGTTTTGCCATAGAAGAAAATGTATGCTGGTGCTGGTGAACTTGAACAGCATCACTATGCTCCCTTGGTAACGCCCCTTATCCCATATTCCTTGCCCTCCAAGAACCTCAAGAGACCAATTACAGTCCGGAAGAGCATTAACATTCCCAAGACTACAGGCATGAGTGCCATTCCTATTACTGATCGCCCAGTAAGATGTCATATTTACAGTTCTACTGAAAGTGGTCTTCTGAATCCCTTAGATCTTTCAGTGGCTTTTCAGACAGAGCTGACCTTGTTGAGGCAGCACTTGGCGATGGCTTGGAGCAGCTCGTTAGTCTTCTCTGGTTCATGGCCAGCAACTATTCGTGCAGGCTTTGCAGATAGAGGCTCCCCGCTCACCAGCATCACCACATCAATGGCCTTCTGGAGGAACGCTATCTTTGAGTCTTTATCCTACAAGGCAAAGGGGGGAAAAAATAACATTTTACCATTACCTTAGCACTTATTAGAGATTATTTGATTGTCATATTGACCTGTTTGACATATTTGTATTACTAATATCAATGTTATTAAACCATATGCATCATCCCTAACAGAAGCTTTAATTATGTGCTCCCTGCACTTAATTCCCCTAAGTTTAATTTAAATGGTTGATAGATTATGATGCAGTGCAATTGTCCATGTTCTCATTATGAGCTAATTATAATTCAGCTAGCTGGTAATGAGCTTCCACAGGCAGTAGACAATATTAATCATAATTCATTATTTCTTACCACATGCAGCAGAGTTCATAGTTCAATAGTATTTGATCTGGTTTGACATTTATACATAGGTTAGTATATAAAGCAAAACTGTCTATTTAAATCTAAGTATCATCAAAGATATCTCTAATTGAGACCCAGACAGTTCACTTTCAGGCAGAAGCTCTTCAGTCTCATGTTGGAATGGAGAGGGAGAAGAAGAGAGAGAGAGAGGGAGAGAGAGAGAGAGAGAGCATCCATTATGTATGCTGTAGCATCAAAGGACTCAGCTACTTCTACACTGCATGGTTGTCTGAAAGGGGATCGGGTGTGAACATTTTAGCCAGCGCTTTATCTCTCTTTAGCTCTCTATTTTCTAGTTTCTCTCATCCCTCATAGAGAGCTACTGAGTGCTAGCTGCATGTTTCTCTTACAGGGTCACAGCGATAGGCATCTGTGTTCAGCTGGTTAGTGGCATTAAGCTTTCAAACTTGGAAAGGCTTTTCACACGTCCTGCCTGATTGAGTCACTGACCCTTGGCATGCTCATTAAATTGAGAAACTCTTGAGTTACATTTGGAATGGTCGTCAAATTCAACACTCAAATGGGACTCAGACACTGCAGTGTGGGTTACTGAACTGCTGCCACAGAAGTACCAATCTCTTGTTGAGAAATTACAAAATAAGAGGGTTCACCTATTCATATTATCAAAGATCCAGTAGGAACACCCAAAACTGCCCCTCATCAGCCTGAGTTGGGTGATCCAAAATGCATCTTATTGTGGTTACACTGCTACACAATGTGAGTATAATATATAAATATATATATATATATATATATATATATATATATATATATATATATATATATTGTAGCATCGCGCTACTGGCTAATTCAGCCGTGGACACGCAGGAAGTGGAGTACCACGGTTACCACCATGCAGCGGTGAGACAGACTTAATTCATGTAAATAGCTGTTGCTGCTTGGACATTATAGGTGGTGCAGTGTTTCTTATGATATGCCTTGCTGGGCTGTGGAGCTGGTTAGTGGAGTTGGGGTCTATCATGTATGAGAAATGTGTGGCTGTTGATGACCTGCTTGCTTCCCAGCTGTTTCGGCAGTGCTGAGCGGCGGGTTCCTCCTTCTGTTGTGCAAACAAAAGAGCACTTGTTCGAAGCGCTATCTATGCCGAAACCACAATATTGTTACATGACAGTTAGTTCTGACGCCACAATCTGATTGTTGAGGATACTCAGGAATATAACAAATATCAGCACATTTTTAATCGCAATAACTGCATCATTCCACTGAGGACTGGTTGCTAAGTAATAACTTGCTTTATGCCACAGCTAACCTTCACTAAGTTTCTACTTTAGCACATACGAACACAGAAAACCTTCCAAACCTTCTGAAAATATTTAACCTTCTGAACCCGTTGTTTCCTCTAAGCAACCTTTTTGGTCAGCAGCTTTGATGGCAGAACAAAGTACTGGAACTGACTAGAAACCCACAGACTACAATTCAGCAAACGAGGCTGGAACAAAATGACATTCACATTAATTTGGCAAAGAATGAAAAAACTGAGATGCACCTGATATTTTGACAGTTATGTGGGTCTAACCGAACGCAAAGGCTCCTACTTTTTGCGGTGGAATGAACTGCCAATATTAAAGCACATTTGATATTCTGCAAATTTATATAACATCATAAAGTGTGTTATCATGCAATAACATCAACTGTGATGTTATGCATGACAACACACTCCCTCTTGTATTAAATTGCTTAAAAAAAACAAACCCATTTATTATTATTGGAAATGCCTTAATCAATCAAAACACCCACAGAACACTTATCTGGATCTGAGGGTGGTAGGTTACATTCACTTTAAAAGCTTTACTGCTCATTTCCGTTCTTGGTGATTCACATTTGTGATTGTACATCACCCATATCTGTCTTTAGTAAAATGTGCCCTCTACCCTGAAATGACTTACATGCACACATCCTAATCAACAGTGAGTGTGTTCACATGCACTCAATAATCCGGTCACAATTGGATTTCTGCAGGTATCTGATTATTCAAATGGTCATGTAAACAGCACCAACAAATGAACAAACTAGCAGCTTAAGCCTTCATCACAAAGATAGTAAGCGCTGTACAGCTCTCAGCTGTTCATGATTAGGAGAGAAGGTGAAAAAAGGCCAGTCACTTTAATGCTTCTGCAGCTTTTAATAACTTCAAGTTAGCCACTGCTGCTACGCTGCAAACATGGGAGAATGACCTCAATATGTGCATGCACAATAAAAATTCCAATCCAATTTGTGCATTCACACAACTCTGAAAACATCAGATCTGTATCACATTAAAGAGGAATTCCAGCTATTTTCAAACTTTTTGAATAATTTCATCTTTGCAATATAAACAAAGTCATTCAGAGTGGTTTGATGTAAAATGGTTCAATTTTACCAGGGGTCGCCATGTCTACAACACAAATATAGCCATTTTATTCACTATCTAAAACCACCAATGAACCTATGCGTGTCTTCTGAGTTTTATATGTAATGCTGATGATGGTAAAATAGTGGAAAATCTGGGAAAAAAAAAGTTTTCCTTGGGCGCTATTTTGCTTTACAACACCCTGCATAAACCCCTCCACCATGAATGGACTAAAATAAATGGATTCAGAAGATGTTTAGGCCAATTGCTTATCACAAAACTATTATGAAACAACGCCTCAGGCATCAGGCAGCGTATTCATATCCATTCTGTGTAATAACTTTCGGTGAGGGAGCTTTTAGAGGCTTTAAACTCTTCAGACGTCTGGTTCCCTTCACCACCACTGTGAACAATTCTGACTCAGTTAGTTTCTCTCCGAATTACTTTGTTTACATTGTACCCATTTAATTATGTAGAAAATTTTAAATATTGGTGTAGAGTTCCCCTTTAAGGCAAAATATCGGATTTGTGCCACTTCCAAGGCCTTTCATAACTATTACATCATCACCCAATTGCAATTATTTAAGTGGACCACAATTATTTTCCACAGTAACAAACATAATGTGAATTGGGTGCCTTGTAACAGATGAGTTGAGGCATATACATGTAAATAAAATCAGACAGTAAATACGTCTGATTGAGACAGGTCATGGATATTAAGAAAACAACAAAAATTCTGACTGGTGCTATACCACCTTTAGAGGGCAGCAATGAGTAATGTTTGTCTATTTGAGCTTAAGCTGTGTCCGTCGCATCCGTTGCGTATGCTTTATGCTCTAATATATCTGATGCAAGGCAAAGTTATGCAGTGCAGTTTAAAAGGCTCACCTTTACGTTGTCTGACTTCATCTCTGCTTCTCCATAAAGACCTTTCATGAAGCCTGTGGTGCGAATTACCTGAAAAGAAGGCAATAATGAAAATTAATTGATGCCATTTAAAACCCACTGCCTTTCTACAATTATTTAAAGGGCAGTTCAGTTCACACGTTCGAAATGAAGCAGCAAAACAAATACACAAATAATCAGCCCAGTGGAGTCTAGCATGACAGTGAAGGCCTGCATCAATAATGCATATAACCAGAGCTGAAAGCTGAGCTTAAGCACAGAATGAAAGAAAGCATAGAGGAAAAACAAATTCCAGCACACATAATGCCGAGAGGTAGGCAATGTTCTGGAGTGCAGACTGAATGCAGCCAAACTTTCTATAGTGAAGACGACGATGTAGCTCACATGGAGGTGCCATGAGTGAAAGGACTGAGTGCCCTTTCCAGGGATGTCTTAACCAACGTGAGTGGTGTGTGTGATGTACAGTTATGCTTCTGTCCTCCCATACACTTTGTGCCAGCTTGGCTAATCTTGGCAGACCTTTTAGTATCTAAAACTATCTTTGGATTTAGGGAGAAAGAGCCACTGAACAACCTACCTCGGCCTTCACAGTCCTCCAACGTTATGTATTGCTATGACTACTACTTGTCTCATTCTTAAGCCACAGAGGTGTACTATTAGAGGTGGGCGATATGGCAAAATGTCATATCTCCCAATTTCAAGATGTTTTAACGAAACACGTTATGTCACAATATTTATTCTGACATCTGATATGGTAGAACACACAAAGTAAGCCAACATTTCAAAAATACTAATAAAAACTATGCATTCAATTATTTGTATTCAACACTTTAAACACTGTGCTACACCAAATCCAGTTAAAAGGACTAACTATACTCTCTTTGTAATCAAACATGCAGTTGGTAAGGGTTTTTAAGTAATATAATCATACTGCCCAGCCCTATACACTATATGTCCAAAAGTATCCAGCCATCTCTTTTAATAAGTGCCGCTTTAAGGTGCACCCATTGCTGACATGGCATTCAAAGCTATTCATCCAACATCAGCACTTGACCTCGCCAATGCCTTTGAGGTTGAATGCAATTAAATCAGCATCTAGGAATGTAGCATCTACTGTAAAGTCTTCCCAGAAGAGTAGAGGCTATTACTGCAGCAAAAGGGGATAAACTCCCGATTAATAACTTTGATTTCAGAAGACACGTTGGATGAGCAGGTGTTTACAAACTCTTAGACACACAGTGTACAATTTAAAAACGTGTAATTATGCCAGAATTATTAATCTTAATTTTGACTCTGTACCGCGGTTAAACGTCAAGTGTAGACGAAACAACGGTAACAGAAGAGAACTTGGTAGGCATTTATATACATTATTAACATATTAAATTGATAACATATTTTTGGGTTATAGCTTGTTGTCCTTTTGCGTGTTCCTGACTGTCGTTCTGGCCATCAGGTCTAGTACATTTCCACCTGTGCGGCCAGGTAAGTGGATGACGGACCATGTAAGCGCACATAAGGCCTTTTTGGTTTGTTTGCATAATCAAAGCTCAGCGAGGTGCCTGGCAACAGAGAGGCGCTAACAGAACAGAGAAACGTCCCTCAACTTCTGCTCCAAAGCCTACAACAGCACATGGAAAACAGCCCAAGAGTTAAAACGGGGAGTTTCCTGTTCACAGTGTAAGAAGTGCAATGAACAAATAACTTATGGAAATCCCGAAATGCTGACTTAGACACCACCAAGTTAGTTAACAGTTACCAAGCCAGCTAGCTAGCTAGCTTGCTATCGTGATATTGCTATATAACTTAGCTGTAATACAGCAGGTGCAGCCGCCTCCTATCACCTTAGTCCACTAACGTTAATCCAAATCTACAATTCGCCAGTACAGAGCTCAAGAGAGCTTAGTAGATCTGCTAACCGTTAGCTTTGCTGCTGGGTATCTGGACAACCTGAGGCAACGTTAAAAGCTAGCTAAAGTACAAGATGTTCACTCAAGAAGCGAAACCAGCTAAAGCTCATTTAATTTAACTACCAACTTACTCTTTATTCTGTCGACAAACACATTTACGAGCGGTTCACTTCTCGACTCACCTCGCTGAGTATATCGTGCAGGTATCGAAACGGCGGCTTGCTGAGCAGTTTTTCAGTCAGAGGCGGCTTCTTTATCACTTTCCCCAGAGTTTCCTGGGTCTTTTTGGCCACCGAGCCGTTCATGGCAAAACCCTGCGGTCTGCTCTTCGACCCGAACGCCCGTCTTCAGAAATATATGGGCAATTTACAGACCCAAAAACTCCAAAAGCGATAGATTTACAATCACTGAGCTGCTCTCGTTTGTTGCTGTGTCAATAGCGTTCGATCCCACAATGCTTCGCTTCATTGTTGTGCGCCTGCGCAGAACCTGCGTGGTTGTCAAGGGCAGTAAATATCCATGGCAACGGCTAACAACTGCGGGCTTGCATATTCATTTTGTATTTCGGTTTACATGACAGAATTACAGAAGTTTGAAATTTTATGATTTATTACACAACAGCTTATGGAAGTTAGGTTGAATGTTATGAGCAGCCAAATAAATAGGCTAATGTGAAATGACTGCTAGGCCTAGACTGAATCTCAAGTACCTCCCTACACACAGTGCACTTATTCCATGACTTTTATAGTGCATTATATGTCGAATTAAAGCCATTTATATTCAACCACAGCTAAACGACTCCCTGTCTAACATTTAGTGCACTGTTTTTGGTTTAGAAGCTAGAGTTTCATGACCTATGTTGTGCAATATAGGAAACCATATGAGGTTCAGCCCTGGTCTGTGAATCAAAGAGTGAAGAATTTGAGAATATGATCAATAGACTGCACATACTTAATTATTACACTTCAGTATTAATTTGGATGTCCAAAAAAACTTTTTTACTACTTAAATTTTCAAAATACTTGTTATAAATCTCAAATACCATGAGATTCCTTTTCTCTCCAAACAGTTTTTGTTCATTTGAACTTCTTGTTTTTATTAAAATATCTAGCCAAAATTCATATCACTGTAAAATGAAACTGCCCACAGCTATGCCAATTTGTATTGATGTAAGCGCCAGTAACCACCAATTATTTATTACGCCATACAACACTAGATTGCAAAACACCAAGCAAAAGACATATTTGTTGAAATTTGCACTTTTTATTATCACGTATGTGTTTAAATATTTAAATGTTAATACTTTTTTTTTACTTTTACTCAAGTATATTTTTGGCCTACAGCAACTGCATTCACATCAAGTTTAAGTATCTATAACTTAAGGCTGTATGAGTGAATAACAGCCATGACAGAGACAGAGCCATGGAAAATGAAAGGACTTCTGAGTAGAAATGACTTGTTCACTAAGCATCATTAACTGACTACTACAAAAGCAAATACGTTTCTCTGTTTCTCTCTCTCTAGATTAATCTAACATCATCGCAGCTCATACACAGTAGCTTATGTCCTCACACTTGCTAATCAAAACCATTTGCACTGCTCCTGAGAACGCTAGGTACATGTCCAAAGTGAGAACTCATTGCAAGGCACTCCCTGTCTTACACTTCACTGCCCCTGCTGAAATCAGGTTTTCTCACACATTGACACACCCTAAATATTCTGTATGTTCCATTGACAAAGCTACAGACAGTGGAGGAAAACTATGCTTTTATTTGGTCCCAGCCAGTTCGACAAGTTCTCTGAACTGGTTTATTGCATATTCTGTGCATTGCCAACAAACAGAGAAAAACACACACTCTTTCTTTCATATTATCCACATGCTTGCTATTCAAAATCATATGCACTGCTCCTGACTAGGGATCTTTTAGTTGTAAACCCATGTAACATGATACGTAATCTGTTAAACTTTGCATGTAATGTCAGTTTGGTTTAATTGCTGTACATCACTGCCACTGCTGAAATCTTTTGAAAGTATGCTAGATACACATCCAAAAGCATCCAGACATTACTTCTAATTTCAGGACACAGTTTACATGATCTCCATAGAAAAGTACTGCTAACTTCACTAATGCTCTTGCAGTCAAATTTTCTAAAAAGCAGCAAATAACATACAGCAATTTTCCAACATCTAGTATAAAGCCTTCATTTAAATATAAGATACTCCATTTGCATATGGAAGAGAAAGTCAAAGAAAACTAAGTGAAAAATCAAAATTTTCCAAAACAGGATAAAAAAATAATAATAATGGGACTCCTAACTACCATGTAAGACTTGGTAGCCCACCAAAGCTGTCACCATCAGATAAACAGCTCTTAATTCAGAAAAACACTAATATTAGATTAAATTTGTTTAACCACATCATCACAATAATTTCCAAATCTTTCCTTAAGGGAGCTTAGTAAGATTTGTAGTTACCTACCAATACCTGGTTTGGCTAACCAGTTTTTCATTTTGTTAAATCAAGCGTGCTCATGATGGAATTTAATAAATCCTTGTGATGGTTTTGGGCATCAAAGAGAAATTTGGAAGCAAACATTGTTCTTTAAACTAGCATATTGGGACATATAAGGACATACTGTGTTTTTTTTACAAGCACAAACACACTTCTTCCCAAGATAAATGGTTTTGAATAATGTGATTGATGCCTAAGACTTTTGTAGAGTACTACATGTTTACTGCTTTTTATCCTGACATTGAAAAATAAATAACCTCTACTTTGTTTTAAATGGGAATTAAATAAATGAAAAGTGGTCTCTGACTTTTACACAGTGATGTAAAATGTAACTACAATGCATTATAGTGATTATTATCATTATTTTTATTGTTATCATTATTATTAAAAATGAATAGGAGATTAGGGGAAAATGAATAGTGGGAGGAGAAAGTTTCTAGCTGTATACTCATATAAGTGGATATTCTTCAGACCTGTTTGGTGGGTTTCATAGCTATAAGTACACCTGCATGCCAGTGATCTGCTGTCAGATTGGAGAGCAGGACAACAAATCTGGTTTAGCCGTTTCACTCTCGGTAAGATTTGTTGCATTTTGTCTTATTTAAATTGAATTGGCTTAGTGTAGGTAAGTGTATATGTAGGCTTAGACTTCAGCTGCTTATTTAGCATAACTTTCAGGGATTGTGTGAACTTGGAAATCTGTGTTTAAGCGCCATATCAACTCGATTACATCTCGTCTGAGAAAGCAAGAAAATGTTTAAGGAAACTCTGAACAAGAAAAAAAGCACTGAGATAAAAACTGATGATACTTTTATCAGCCTGTTTGGACATCTGTTAGCGTGAAATCCTTAATTATGTACAGTCTACTCAATATTTTGCTCAAATTAAAACCTAAAGTAAAACTTCATTTAAACATTTAGAAAGTCCTTCAGCAAAGAAACTATCGCTTTGAACACTGCAGTTGACGTCTGAGTAAACCAGTTAGTCGTGTCTGACAGCCTTGTCACCGAGACACCTCCTCTATTTTTAAGCAGCCCTTGGCAGAGCTAGCTTAACAACTACAGGCTGATATGTGAAGGGAACATGGACCTCATCTAGAAACCAGACAATGCTGGTCATATTTGGTCTGTGCAACACAAAAATGAACTGTCTGTCTGTCTAACTTTCACAGTGGTCATGGCCCGCTGGTGTCTGTATGCATTATTCTTCTTGCTGTCCTGTGATGTTTCCATGCAAAGAAAAAAGAAAACTGTCCAGACTCTCTCTCGAGGTAAGATAATGTCAACTTTTTTTTTTTTTTAAGTTTTACTTTACAGTAAGATTACCCTTATAAGTGGTTTATAAATGGTTAAAACAGTGAGCTGTGTGTCTGATGAATGTGATGAAGCTGGCAGGTATAATGCTGACTGAAGAGAAGAGAAATGAGAAGAGAAAGTGAGGAAAGTAACTAGAAATATTGGATGTTTAACAATATAAACAAATGTTCACTATTTAGCAAGCAACAGGTCACTGTTTCGCTTATTATTTATGTGTTATAACTGCTCATTGATGATTTTAAAGTGTTTATGACCTATTCATAACCATTAACAAAGTCATTTTAAACCATTAAACCAAAATGCTTCATGAAGATAGTTTTATTGTAAAAAAAAAAATGGGGTTGAATGACTTTAGGCATTTATCTATATCTTCTATAATTTCATTTCATTTTAAAATATAAAGAGCAGGTATGTCATCACAGACATATTTAGAAATGTCTTTTATTACTTATTTACTAAATATCTGACCTCACACATGTGGAATGACCATTCGTATTCCTGGACAACAAAAGGTGTGGCATAGCTTTTTTTCTTTAATTTTTTATATGTGATTCAGTTGGACTCTTCCATTATTTCAGGCTGGGGAGATGAGATCACCTGGGTTCAGACATATGAAGAAGGGTTATCAAAAATGAAGGAAAGGTATCAATTTTAGCTGTCATATCCAACTGTGAAATCACTATTGTTTCCACCCTTCTGTCTCAGGTGGGTAGATTATACGATAATGGTAATGGATGTGTATGCTTTTTATTTTATCACCACAGCAACAAGCCTTTGATGGTCATCCATCACTTAGAAGAATGCCCACACAGTCAAGGTTTGTAACCTTTCTGTATTTGTTTCATTATGCTGATTTCTGTATACAGCTGATATATAGCCATCATTAAAACTAATGCTGTCAGATGTCATCATATCAGATGCTAACATGCTAACTACTGAGGGTATCTGATCCATAAGTATCTGTCTTGTAGCCAGATTTCTAAATATAGATTATGCCTAAATTAAGACTACAAAAGGAGTATCATTGGAGATTGAAGTGCTATAGACAATCCACTTTATTACAGACACCTACCTTTTACATTCACTCACTAGCCACGATATGAGCTTCACCCGGTTCCATATACAGGAGTACAACAAACAGACTGTAGTCCATCTGTTATCATGAGCAATTTGTCAGCCATCTTCTTCCTCTTGGTCAGTTTCTGACCACAGGGCCACTGCGACCAGGTATTATATGGGTCGTAGGCCATTCTCCACAGTGACACTGTCGTTGTAGAGTGTGTGGTGCTGGTACGAGTGTATCAGACATACCAACATGCTGGAAGTTTTACATTCATCAGTGTCACTGCTAGGCTGAGAGTGGTCAACCTCAATGATCCAGTGATTGGTAACTGACCACCGATTAAAGGCTAGAGCCAGGGTTCCCAAGTCTGCTGTTGGTAATCTACAGTTCTGTGGAGTGTTTTGTTCCAAACTTAATCTAATACGACTTAATCAAGGCCTTCAGGAGCATCTGAATATTACAACCTAATGTGTTGGAACTAAACTCTCCAGGGCTTTAGATCTCTAAGACTGCACTTGGGCACCCTTGAGGTAGAGGATGGCTAACACAAACTGTGCATCAACATATGTGCTATAGCCTCTAACTGTACACCAGCCAGGGAACATGAAAGGTTGGTGTTTCTAATAATCAGAGACCAGTTTCCCAAAAGCATCTTGGTGCTAAGATCATCTTAACCGGTAGAGAGAGTGTTCATTGTGAGGCTTGCTCTACCATTTAAAAATCTTTGTGCTAAGATGCTTTCAGGAAACCCAGCCCTGAGTAATTAGCACTATATGTGGAATATCGATGTTTGGATGTAATTAGTACCTTATAATTTTCCATGTGTTTGTTTGTGGGCCACATCAACATGTTACAATGCTGCTGCTTGTCTAATACATGCTTTTGTTTTTCTTAATTTTACACCCAGCTCTCAAAAAGGTTTTTGCTGAGAACAAAGATGTTCAAAGGATGGCCAAATCAGATTTCATCATGCTCAATTTAATGGTAATATTCATATTATTGTCCTTTGAATGGTGTCTAGTAATATAGTTCATGAACAGTGTAGCTGTAGAGTTAAAGGGCTCATATCATGGGATATGAAAATTTGGAAGAGTTTGATTTAGGATGTAAACATTGTTTACATTTCAAAATGTACCATTCACTCACAAGTCCATAAAGTTTATGTATGGACATCTGCAAAAACAGCCTGTTTTGGAGTCATTATGTTTGTGATGTTAAGAAAACCAGCACAATCACACATATCTTTCTATTCAGTCTACAGCAGTTTAATCCTGCCCGAGCCAAAGTTATGAGGACTGTTTCAGCCCTGTCTGCTTTTTGAATGTGGCAGAGGAGCCACACAGAACAGAGATCATTTACATATACTAGTCCTTATGGCACAATAACAAAAATAGGCTGTTTAATTATAAGGGATAAAGATATGAAAGAAAATGGTCATGTAAAAGTAAGCTATTAATATGAACCACAAACATCATAAATGGACCTTTGGCGGGAAAAAAGTACAAGACAAATGCATCAATGAATCAGATATGCATTAATGTCAATAAAGCAGTTTCTGATAGGTAATGTCATGCATTTTCTAACCCAGCCTAAATATTATTTGCAGCATGAGACAACAGATCGTAATCTGGCTCCTGACGGCTATTACGTTCCCAGGATTCTCTTTGTTGGTGAGCACCTCCAGATAGTAATACCAATTTGCAGAACAGAATACAGAGACTTCATTTTTACTGAGAAACAATACTTCATTTCACTACCCTGACTGATTTTATCTCTTCTGTTGTCTCTACATTTTTCTAAATATCTTCTTCTTCCCAGACCCCTCTATGACTGTGCGTACTGACATCACTGGCAAGTACCACAACCGCAAGTACACCTATGAGCCTGACGATGTGGACTTCTGTGAGTATCTCATTAGTTCTGTTGAGAGGCCACTGATGTATTGCTGCCTAGCACCTATATAGCTCGACTATCACCCACCCTATTGCAGAGCTCCCATGGGCAGCTGGCACAGCCTAACTGTGTTATTAACATGCCCTTTTCAAACAGAGATCTGTCTAATGTGGATCAAACCCAGGATCATAACCATCAAACTTTAAACTATGTACATGAACTAGAGGGAACTGATACTAGATAGGAGCTAAAATACTTTCTATGCTCTCGCTGGCCACTTTATTAGAAACACCTACATTGCTGGAGTACAGTAAGGGACTGTAGGCCGTCTGTTGATACTTAATTTTTGTTAATCAGTTTCTAGCCTTTCAGTAGTGGTCAGGTTTTGCTCTTGGCTCTATGATGGAGCACTCTTAATCTTTTCAGTGTCACTGCTGTGTTGATGATGGTCCACCAGCTAAATAATATCTGGTCAACAGCAGTCCTGTGGTCAGAAACTGACCAATGGGGTAGAAATCAGCTGACAAACTTTTCATGACAACAGATGAGCAATGAGCTACAGCATTTTATCCTTTAGCCACTTCAGTTTGATAGAATTCATGAATTTGTATCCTGTTTATGCTTTAGTCCATCAATGTTCTTTCACTGCAGTCACTGAGGATCCCCCATAGCTATACAGAAATGCAGTGATGCACCACTGGTGTAGAGGCTAATAAATACAGATGTGATATTCCACTTCCTAACAGTCCCTAAACAGCCCGTCACCAAGTGTCCCCTCCAAAGTAGTTGCTGTTTTCCAAAACTTTGTCTCACCTTCAACATACCTCATCAGAAGAGGGTGGTGGTGGTGGGGTTCCTAGGCTTTAAACTGGAAAATCTCACTCTCATGACTATTGTGGCACCACTGTAGGATGCGAGTAGGCATGTTAACAAGATATAGCATAGATAGTCATTTTAGCCAGATTACCCCTTTAATAACATGATGTCTGACTGATTTGTATGTAATTAACCATGATAAGAGATATGACTAATTGTGTCCTCTGTGTTTGTTTGTGTTTAGTGGCGGAGAACATGATAAAAGCCAAGATTCTGCTTCACTCTGAGCTGTAGGAACAGAGCCAGCCACATAGGACATGGACCTGTCACAAACTTGTATGGCCGAAAAAGTTCAGCATCCAAGACTTGAATGGTTGAATTGACTGTAGAATAGACAATTTCAATAAAAATAGGCCCATATGTTTAAATAAACATGTTTTGTGAATATTTGTGAAAACTGTTCAGCGTTTTACATGTTCAGATTTATGCCTATGCCTCTTGATCTGATCAATATATCTCTAGCCAATAGTAGCATGTAGGCAAGATATTAAACTGGCACAGAAAATGCAGCGTTGACTTGAAAAAACATTCTCCCTATAAATGAATATCCATATAAATCTCACATCACATTGATTTAAAAGAATGACTTGACTTAAAACCAACTGCTCAGAGGTGATTTTTGCTGTAACAGTGTTGAGCTTTGACAAAATATGTGCTGATTCACAACAATAATATTTTGAAACAGAATTTATTAAAGAAAATTCCAAACTCTACATTTGATAGTGATCCTTCAGTGTTAAATGAGTACAGCACTGGTGTAATATTTAGATCTCGCCAGTAGGTGGCACTCCAGCATGCAGTACAGCATCCTGAGTTCACTTTTATTTGAAAAACTACTTTTTTAACGCAGACTTAAATTTAATAATATAATTCATCAACAGATTTTTTTTTTATCGACTCAAATATTTTCCTATATTATTATACAAAACAAGAAATCCCACTGCTTATGATCAGGTGCAGACTGCAATATTCTCTAAGAAAGACTAAACATACTGTAATGTAATAAATAACAAATAATGCATTTCAGAGCAGGATATTTTACCATTTAAGCAAATGTGCTTCATTCATTAACCTTTATTAATATGTTGAGATATTGATGATTAATGTGCATTATAATTTCAATTAAGAAATCATTAACAATGGCAGTTCCTTGTGTTATCACTGTAAAGCTAAAAGGTATTTGCCCCATAAAATGTTGTAATATATAACATCTCATTAAGATAATGGTAATGTTAGGCATTGCTGTTCAGAAGGAAAACCTCTGCAGCTCCGCCTCTAGAGGACCTCTGTGAGCAAAGTGGGTTTACTTGTGCTCAAGCTGTGTCTGTCTTCTTCAGCTTATTTTTCCAGTGACTGTAGGTTTATCTATCAAAATATGCTAATTTAATCTTCCAGGTGAGTCATGAGTCACCAACATAGGAGCACTAAGTACTAAGTACACTAATAATGAAAAATACTGTCATTTCAGTTTGGGTGCCTAACATAATCCCCTCAGGCACTTTACTCTAATAGTACTTAGAGTAAAGTTTCCATGAAATACAACAAATCCTCAGAAGACACCAGAATTTTAAAAAGTGTCGATAGTATGTTAAAACCGTTACACACTTAATTAGTATTGGTCCAATATTGGAATTGCAGCCAATAATTCTTAGCTTGCATTGCATGAATAGTCACTGGTATGGGGCATTTACAATGTTTTTAACTCACTAAAAGGGGTAGCACAGCAGAAAACATCACCACCTCACACCATGGAGACCAAGGTTTCTTTCTTCATCCATGCAGGACCACTACTGCTATACTAATAAGAGTGCTTTGGTTAGACTCCTAACGTTAAGGTCATTTTCATGACAAGTTTCATGAAGGTCAAGTTTCACTCCATTTTTTATAATTTTAGATACAGTGAGTTTTTACAAAAAAACAGCTGATGTAAAATGGAAAACACATCAATTTTCTCTAATATAATGATAAAAATTAATCATAATGTAACATTGATATTTCTTATATGTGTAAATCCTAATTCCAACAACATACATAAAAAGATCTTGAAAGTGGCCTATAATGCATTATGGAACCTCAATTACATAAAATAATGTTCATGTTTACAATAATAATCGTGTCTGGTTTATCTGTGTGAGGATGGGTTTTAGAGTTATCTGATGCACTTTAGTTATGGATTATAGTGTGATTGTTTCAAAAGGTGGACAAATAAATTAAAAAATGTTTACATTCATTTTCAGATATTTGTATAGGCATCCACCAAAATAAGATGTTAACCATCAATTATTATTGTAGGTCAAGAAATTCTAGATTATTGCATCAATAATAATAATAATAATAATAATAATAATAATAATAATAATAATAATAAATAGTCGTGACAGTTCTCTTTGTCCATAAACTCATTGTTTTATCTGTATACTTCTTAATTTGTGGTTCTTACAAAACCATTTTATGAAAAGATTTAAGTCTCTGCTCCTGAATCCTGAATTTCTGCTATGGGTGAATGCGTCCACTGCTGTCATGCTAAAGTGTGTGTAGATCATCAGGGAATGCATGAAAGATTTTACCCCAAAAAAACTGTAATAGAGGGACCCCAGATCCCCTTCTGCCACCCTCCGCACCCAACCCAAACTGTAAACTATTACATCCTTGGTGAAAGCCTCTGACTGCAGCCATGCTGTGATCTACTCCTCTGTCCTCCAGCCTCGCTTGCTTGCTGGCCAGGGTCAGCGCGTAATGGAGCGGAGCGGCTCGGTCAATCCTCTGCTGCCACGCTGAATTAATGCTACATGCCTGGTTACGGCTGTGACTGACACTCGCCCTCGAGAACAGTCCCATTAGCCTCTCATAAGAGTCTACTCTCTCCTCGCAACGCCTGGGGTCAGCTAAAACAGTTCTTTACATTTTCATAGAGAACACATACTTTTATGCAATTTAGTTATGATTATCCACACACATAGCAAAGAGTATTGTATTGTAGCATCATTGTGACAGTTGCCAGTTCCTGTGTTCACACAATGGTATGTGATTGATCATACTGCATAACAATATGACCAAGTGTCATGGAGTCAAATAGTCCAACCTACCAGATTGTCTGGAGGTAGGAAAGGTAGCTTAGCAACACTGCCACACCATGGATTCAGCCGTATCTCAGAAATAAAGGGGAGATACATATTTAATTTTTTCTCCTGTTTGGTCACAGGCAACACAACTTTGCAAATTGTGACTACTAGTACTAGTCCACTGTGTGGTTAAGCAGTGAGTACTCAGTTATTCGACTACTTGTGCCCAAGCCTAGTTTGTGTTTGTATGGAAAGTCATGAAGTTGTAAATGCGGATACTGTCATGTCACCAACTACCAGTTGTTTGCATTCAAGTACCCATCAGCAACTGGTAAATTTATCACACGTACCATGTGAATATGTGCTGGGATGGAGCAGTAACACTGCTCACTGCAAAATAAATAAATTAATTAATTAATATGCACTGATTAGTGTACTGTGGTAGTGTGTTAATGTATTTGTATCTTTGACACAGCAACTGTCCTTTACATTGTGTGAAATTTTCATGATGGGTCAATAGAACTTCTCCAAAATTACTTGAAATAAAATTTCTTTTCATTAACTTACCTTAAAAGTATAGAGCGTTTCTGCTTCTCACAGTCCAAGTAATCCCAAACACATTCAGTGATGCTGAGGTCTGGACTCTGGAGTGGTCAGTCCATTGTTCTGAGAACACCAGCAGCTTCTTTGCTTGATTTGTGAATTTTCTTCTTTTTTGTCTATTTCCTTTTCTCATTGACAGCTTCTTGACAGCTACACATCCTTACAGACTCATAGTGTTGAGTTGTCTTCTCAAAGTGGAAGGATGGACAAAAACACCTGTGGATTTTTTTCAGATCTGTAGAAAGAGTGAAGCTTGATTTTCTCCTCTCTCTCAAACACAAAGGCTTTAAAGAAACATTATGTAACAACTGTACCTTTAAACAAGAGCTTCAGAATCATTTTGATGGTACGCTGACTTATGGAACCAATCAGCAAATTGCTACGTTGGACGTCATGTCACTGGAAGGTTCTATGGCCCCCAGCATGGTTAGCCCAATTTTTAAGCATTCCATGTCGAACCATGTCTGTGTGGAAAAGTCACTGGACTGGTTATCTCCATGCTCAGAACCTTTTGACCCCACAGTGGTAAAGACCAATGTGGTAGACCAATGTGACAGGCTCAGTTTATCAGTAGTGGACATCTACTTACCTGTCTACAACATCTACTGTGTAGGAGAGGAGGAGGAGGAAGGGAGGGTGAGGCCAGGAGCAGCAGCAAAGTTTCTGGATGCAGTCCGGGTCTGGAACACCTGCTATAGTGCTATGTAACTTTGGAGGACTGGGCATGAGACCCCTTGCTAGAATGCTTTACAGCTTTACAATGCTTCACATCACACATCAACAACTCAGCTACGAAGTAGCTCAGTATTCCCAGTATGGATATCATAGCAGAGGCTGCGTAGAGACCAAAGAAGTTGTCAGAGGAAGCGAGGAAGAGAATAAGAGAGAGTGACCGTGCAATAGACTGGACAAGAGTAAATTTTGGACTGGCTTTTACTCGTTGGCGAGAGCTAAAAAAAAGTGATAAAAGAATGCAAGACAGCCTCATAGCTAATAGGAAAACAACGAAAATCAGAGCATACATCCCTGCCAATGTTATTTATTAGAGATTGCAATATAGGCTGTACACTCATCTGTGTCTTCCCTGCCTCACAGAGTTTTGTAGTTTTTCCAGATGTGAAAAACTAATCGGACCTTACTCCCATTTCAGGCTAGTATGCAAAGAAATAAAGTCATCTCATGGCAAAAAGTTTAGGCAGTGTATGTCAAAGTCAGTCTTTGTCTCACCAAATAAGACTTGAAAGTTTGCAGCAACCTGTAATATAATCCTGTAATATTACTCTACCTTGTAAGTTGACATAGTGCTTTCTTTTCTGATGTTGTCTTTGCTGGTGTTATGCAGAATTCTGTCTCACAGCAGAATCTGACTCCCCTTAGCATGCACGTGCATCACACAGGCATTTGGGTGCTGTAGATTACACTCTCGATTTCTGTCATTTACACATAGAAACAACTGAAAACGCAATTGTAATCTGTAGCATCCATTTGACTGTGTGATACACATGTACGTGAAGGGGAGTCGAATTCTGTATCCTTCAGCTCATTAGCAAATGCACTTGTACAGCTGTCCATGAAGTGCCTCAAAGCGAAATTTGTATTTACAACAGTGGTGTAAAAACGAAATATACTCTGCAACTGTAGGGGGAGAACAAGAGCAAACAATAACAATTCTCAGTTATGTGATGGTGATGGTTTTGGTAGTCTACTAGGTCTTCATTGTTGGTAGGAGTCACATTTTCTCTGTAGCTTTAAAAAACATTTTTTTTTTCAGTTTTTCCCTTTCTTTATGCAAGTGGATTCTATATCTTTTATATCTAATCTCATAAATATCTCCTGAAAAATTAATAACTTTTTCTTAAAGTGTAATAAATGAAGCTTGATCTCTTGCTTTTGTATAGACCTTTATCTGGTGCAATGACAAAGTACATCAGACTTCATTAAAAATTATTGTATCCACATTTAAAGAAATTACATTAATTAAGGTCACGAATTTCCATGAAACAGTATGCATACAGAAAGTACACTGTAAAACAGAGTGATTATTGGATGTGAATGGGAGCGAGGGCACAGATGGGATTGGTATTTCCTCTCTGGTTCACGTTCAACAGCATGTGCTGAAACCACAAATCATGTTGATCAGGAAATGGTCCTAGCGGAATGTGCTTTGTAGTATTCATTTCAAATTCAATTTGAACAGGACGGCAAGTAGAACATTAAATTGTCAGAGAAAATCAGTGAATAAAAGACGGCCAGTCCAAGTGTTTCCTTAATGTACCTTTTCAGAGAAGCATGATCAGTGTGTGATGGAGTGAACCCCTTTCTCCTGCTCTGCTTTTGACAAAGTACATCTTGGTTTCTTGAGGCATGGTTAGCTGTATGCTTTTAAACAGACAAAACATTTTCACATGTAGAGCATCGAGAGAGGCCTCCAGCAACATGCACTTCTCAGAAACATCCTTAGATAGACACAGAACCAAGGCAAGAGCCATATTTTCATATTCTCCAGAAGCTCGATCCATTACAAAGGCAGGCACACACTCACAGACACACACAAGCACTGTGTTCAATCACAAACTCAAAGCCAGGGACATTTTCGTGTCCCGGCGACAAGAGCATTCTTTTCCCTGAAGGGCACATCACGCTGTGTTTAGAGTGCATTACACATTAGTCATTTGTTCTAGGTTTACTGAGCAATTTTGTGTCCCCACAATAGTTCTGAATATTGTAGGTTTTGCCATAGACTATGACTCATGTTTAAAAGTAGTTCCCTCCTATCAATCTTTCTTTTTTTGTGAAGGCATCAGCTCTGAAGGACAGTGTGAGGTTACATGGTGTTGCATATAATTGGGTGAAATAGTTTGAGAGCTCTACTGTTACACAAGGCTGACTTTATGCAAAGTCCTGCCTATTAATCATGGCACAAAATGTCAGTGACAACTTGGGAAGAATGCACACTTTACTGTCTACATAAGGAAGGTCTACAAACTTTGATTCCAAATTCCACTTTTATTTAAATTAAAGCAATACAAAGACAATTTAATGTTTAATATTTAATGTTTTACCTTATTAGCTTTACTGTTTTTTGACAACATACACTTATTCAAAAATTGATGCACATTCCATAAAAGTTTGAGCCAGGGGCAATTTAAGAAATGAAATGTTCCAAGGACATTTGGAATTGAGCAGCTGTGGCTGCGTGTAAAAGACGCATCCAGAAAAGTCATAGTTGTTTAAGCAATGATGGATCAAATCTCTACACTTTGCCAAAAAACATCAGCAAATAATCCAACAGTTTGAGAACAAATTTCCTTAATGAGTGACTAGGGAATCTGGAGAATCAGGGAGAAATAAAGAAATAAAATGCAAGACCACAAACCACTCCTGAATACCTGTGACCTTCAATCCCTCAGACGGCACTACATTAAAAAATTGGCATGCTTCTGTAAAGCATATCACTACCTGGGCTCAAGAGCACTTGATGAACTATTATCAATAAATGCAATTCTTCACTGCATCCACAAAGGTCCATAATAGTTAAAACTTTGGACTGACAAACAGGAAAAGGACCATCCAGTTTGTTACCAGCATAAAGTTAAAAAGCCAGGGTCTGTCATAGTGTGGAGGTGTATTAGTGGCCATGGCATGGGTAACTGTGTTGGTGGTATTACAGCAACATTATGTAACAATTTTAGTTTAAAAAACAGCTTCAAAATCATTTTGATACTGACTTGTAATAAGGAGGTGTCTCTGTCATTGCCATTCAGGGCCCGGAATGCCTGCTATAGCACTATGTAACTTTGGAGGAGCAGGCACAAAATCTCTTGAGAGAACTGCGTAACTCTTCAGCCATAAGATGTAGCTCAGTATGCCAGCATGGACATCGTGGCAGAGGTTGCAAAGCGACTGAAGAAGAAAATGTTGGAGGAAGAGAAAAAGAGGTAGTGACCAAGCAAGAGACCAGACAAGACAGAATCTTGGACTGGCTTCTACTCGTTGGCCAGTGCTAGCAAGATAGTCAATGGCTAATGGGAAAACAATGAAAATCCAACATTAGAGTTTAAGTTGCATCCCTGCCAATGTTATTTATTAAAGATTGTGATGTAGGCTGTAACCTTATCTGTGTCAACCCTGTCTCAAGAAGTATTGTCTGGATGCCAAAAGTCATCTAACCTCAGTCTCGTTTCAGACAAGCATGCAAAGAAATAAATTCATCTCATCCCAAAAAGTTTGGTCAGTCCTTGTCAATCTCATAACAAATTATCCTGAAAGTTTGTAACATCCTGTAATAAAATCCTATATTACTCTACCCTGTAAGTCAACATAGTGCTTTCTCTTCTGATCTTATCTTTGCCAGTGTTCTGCTTTATTCTGACTCCCCTTCGTGTACTTCGTGTACTGAAATCGCAAGTGTAATCGGTAGCGTCCATGGGCCAGCTTGACACATGTGCACGCAAAGAGTAGTCGGATTCTGTAACCTTCAGCTTGTCAACAAATGCACTTGTACAGCTCTCCATGAAGGGGTTCACGGTATGATTTGTATTTATGACAGTTGTATAAAAGTGAAATATACTCTGCAACTGTAGAGGGAGCACAAGAGCAAACAATAGCAATTCTTGTAAAATGCTGGTTTAACACTGAAGGATACATTTTGAGCAACATATTGTGGTGATGGCAACAGAGTGTGCAGCCAACCAGGAGCTAGCATGCAGGGAAGAGGCTCATGGGAGGTGCACACCCCAGTTAAAAAAGGGACTGTTTATTGTCAGTTATGTTGTTGTCTGTTAGTTGGAAGGTGTGTGATGTGTTATATGTGTTATTCTGTGCTGGGGATGTTACTGTTTCTGTGTGTGTGTGTGTGGGGGGGGGTCACAGCTAGCGTGAGATGTGTGGTTAGTGGTGACCTCACCCATGGGTTTGCTGTATGTTATGTGCTCGTTACTGCCTGTTCTCGGATCAAAATCATGGCTTCAGTTGATTCTTCTTCTGACAACCATTACAGTATATTGCCTTGTAGACAACATATTCATCACAGATATCCATGCATTTCAACTTGACAATGTCCAAGCCACATTCTACGTGTTACTGCCTGCCTGCAGGCCAGATCAGTCTCATTGAAAATGTGTGGCGCCTTATGAAACATCAAATGTCATGTTCTTGTACTGTTTTTCTATTTAATACAGCTCAAACAGAATTTACTGATGACTGATTTCTCTTTTAATTAGCATTTCACATACTGTCCCAACTTTTATTTGAAAACTTTCTTTTTTTTCTTTTTCTCAAAAGCACTTTCTTGACTGACAAATTCCCTGTGATTATGCTCGACTCCAAGTCAACTGCCAGACCCTGCCATCACCAGCATCTGAAAGGAGCCCCTGTTTATATAGCAGCTAGAATGTCAAAATGGCAAGCTAATGTATCTGAGTGCACGAAATGTGGCATTTCTCACCTGTAGATAGAAAAGGGAAAAAAATAACCCAAGGCGCAGTTGTGTCAGCCACTCATTTAAGAGTCAGAGTTTCTCTTTTGCTCCGAGAGATCTTTGACAAGGACACAGGCCCATTAGCTGCCATTCCAGCCTCGCTCAGACAATTTAGATATTCAAATATCCCCCCGCTTGGCGGAAACTGTTTGCAGTGAAGAGCTGAATTGGTAATATGTTATTAATCTCTTTCTCTCTGCAGTCTTTTCTCAGCACACCATCACCAACGTGTGACGCTGTCTGTTCCTCAGACTCTGGTCCGTGGCCTGATGTGCCATTGAAACAGGAAGGTCAAAATGCAAATTCACTCTCATTCTTCCTTCACCCCCTTCCCCACCACCCACCACTCTTCCCCCGTCTCTGGAATAGAGGCAGGGTCCCTGTTTTTTAATTATTCTGTCATCTTCAAAGAAATCCCTGTCAAAACTGTTTGGCAGCCAGGAAAGCCTGAGCTCTAAGATAAATGTTATTCATTCCTGTGACAATGTCTCTCTTTCCACCTCTCACCTCCCCTTCCTCCCAGTTCTACCACTGTGGGCTACCTATTGGATAATTACAATAGAGCAGTCTGCTCAGCACTGATGGTAGACATGCTTGGTTTGGAACAAAACCACTGAAGGTTTATTAGAAATAAATGAGAGTGCACACATTAATGCTCAATGGTACAAGTCAATCCTGCAGTTTAGAATCACTGTTTTCAATAAAATAAGAGCGGTTTATTGCAGATACATGTATAACATATTATGTTATGTTATCTATTATGATCCCAGCACTCTACAACTTCATAGATTTCAACTAATTTGTAGGAAGCTGTAAATATCAGGACATGGTGATGAACAGAGCTGTTGAGTCCATTATGACTGAGAAAGCTGAGTGACATTAAGAATGAAGTCATAATAAAATTAACATCTGGAATGCCTTGTGTTTGTAAAGCGGTGGTCAAATCCCACAACAGGAATTCAGTGGCAAACCATGATTATTGCTAGCAGGCCCTCAGGTTGGACCATAAATGTAAAAACTCGAGAGAAAAAAACAAATCTCCAGTAATGCTAATTACCGCTATCCTGCTATTCTGCTATTAGATTCTAATAATATGTAATGACAATTTACACAAACATATTTTTGGCTTGTTCTAGATCCATGTTTTATTTGGAACACTTTTTTTCTTTTATTTAGATGTTTGACAGTGATTCTCTCAGTAAAGAGCCCTGAATGAGAGCTGCTGCTACTGTTTTCCTTTTCTAACAAGTGACTGAAACCTGGTTAGACAACTTCTGCTCAAATTCGCAGCCAGTGAATTTGGCGACTCCAGCAGCCCTGTCCTCTGCCTTTCACTTCTTCCATTCTCCGAGACAGTCTGGCAGGGGTGGTGGCACAGGTCTGCTTTTGTCCAGAAAGTGGCGTTTCACTCAACTTGCTTTTTCTCATCTTTCAATTTCCTCCTTTGAGTACCATGCTGTCACTGTAACTTTCCCCACTAAACTTCACATCATTGTCCTTTATCGTCCTCCTTCTCCTCTAGGCTACTTCGCTGATGAGTTAGACACTCTTCTGAGTCTCTTCCCCATCGATGGAACCCCACTCATACTCTTGGGTGACTTCAACCTGCCGTCGGACAAACTGCCGTCATCCTGCCTGTTACCACTGCTGTCATCCTTCGACCTCTCCCTCAACTAGACTCCTCCGATGCACAGAGCAGGCAACGCTTTGGACCTGATATTCACCAGACCTACCTCCGTCCTGGATGTCACAGTAACTCCCCTTCACCGCTCTGATCACCACTTCCTATCTTTCTCACTCTTCCTACCTGCTGCTCCTGTCCATTCCACCCCTTCACGCTCCTCTTCTCGACGCAACCTGCACTCCACTCCTTCTTCCTCTTTCATCTCAACTATCCTGACCACTCTTCCCCATCCTGATTCATTTTCTTCTCTCTCACTGGACACAGCTACAGATGCTTTCCTTTCTTCACTCTCTGCAATTAATTTTCTGTGTCCTCTCTCCTCCAGGCCAGCAAGATCTTCCCCACCTGCCCCCTGGCTGACAGGTGTCCTGTGCAGCAACCGGCAAGAACTAAGGAAGGCTGAGAGAAGGTGGCAGAAATCCCAGCTCGACTCGAATCTTCACTCCTACCAATCTCTCCTTTCCAAGTCCTTTCCAAGTTACTGCTGCAAAGTCATCTTTCTACAGAGGGAAACTGGAAGCATCAGCATCTGATCCACGCAATCTCTTCAGCATTTTCTCCTCTCTCCTCAACCCTCCTCCTCCCCCTCCACCCTCTTCTCTCATTCCTGAGGATTTTGTCACCTTCTTTGAGGAGAAGGTTGATAGAATCCGCCAGTCTTTTCCCTCTGTCCCCACTCCTTTCACTAGACCTCACTCTCTCGCTCTCAATCCCTTAAACTGTTTTTCTTCTCTTTCCACAGATGCTGTCCTTCAACTGATCAAATCCAGTAACCTAACCACCTGCCCACTGGATCCCATTCCATCCGCATTGTTCCAGTCAATCTCCAAGGATCTACTGCCCTTCATCACTTTTCTCATTAACAAGTCCTTGTCATCAGGTGAAGTTCCATCAACTTTGAAGACTGCAAGAGTACGTCCGATCCTGAAGAAGCCCACACTTGACAGCTCTGATGTCAACAACTACAGACCGGTATCACTCCTTTCTTTCCTTTCAAATATTCTTGAACGTGCAGTCTATAATCAACTGTCTCTCTTTCTCACGCAGAACCAGCTCCAGGACCCCAACCAGTCTGGCTTCAAACCAGCACACTCAACAGAAACTGCTCTTATAGCAGTGACAGAGAAGCTCCAGTCAGCAAGATCAGTCAGTCTGTCATCTGTCCTGATTGTTCTTGACCTCTCAGCAGCTTTTGACACGGTCAACCACACAATCCTTCTGGACGTCCTCACCAACCTTGGAATCACTGGCTCTTTGTGGAAGTGGTTCAAGTCCTATCTGGAGGATCGCTCTTATCAGGTAACATGGAGAGGGTCCACATCCTCTACATGCAGCACCTCCACTGGTGTTCCACAAGGCTCGGTGCTAGGTCCTCTTCTCTTTTCTCTTTACACTAGCTCTCTTGGCAATGTAATATCATCTCATGGCTTCTCTTATCACCGTTATGCTGATGACACTCAACTAATGCTTTCTTTCTCACCCTCTGACACCCAGGTTTCCAGTCGGATCTCATCATGTCTGTCTGACATGTCTTCATGGATGGCAGCTCACCACCTGAAGCTCAATCCTAGCAAGACTGAGCTGCTATTCATCCCTGCAACTACAGGTCCTCATCATGATCTTGCCATCTCATTCGAGAACTCTCTGATTGTCCCGTCTGTAGAGGCAAAAAGTCTTGGTGTGGTTCTGGATGGCCAGTTATCGTTCTCGACTCACATTGCAAACCTAACTCAGTCATGCAGATTTCTCCTGTTCAACATCCGGAGGATCTGACCCTTTCTCTCTCGAGAGGCCACCCAGGTGCTAGTGCAGTCTCTTGACATCTCAAGGCTTGACTACTGCAACTCGCTCTTGGCTGGTCTTCCAATGCAGGCCATCAGGCCTCTGCAACTCATCCAGAATACAGCAGCACGACTCATCTTCAATCTCCCAAAGTTCAGCCACGTCGCCCCACTGCTGCGCTCCCTTCACTGGCTTCCTGTAGCTACGCGCATCAGATTTAAAACCCTTATGCTTGCCTACAAAGCCAAAAATGGACCAGCCCCTCCCTACTTGACGGCAATGGTCAAATCTCAAACTGTACCACAAGCCCTTCGAGCTTCGAGTACAGCTCGGCTTGACCCGCCATCCTTCAAGGCGCGCGGAAGACAAGCATCAAGACTGTTCTCTGTACTGGCACCCCGGTGGTGGAACGAACTCCCACTGGCTGTCCGAACAGCAGTGTCTCTTGCTGTCTTCAAACGCAGACTGAAGACACATCTGTTTATACAGCACTTAAATGAGCACTTAATTAAGTATTGATTGTAATGTATTGTACAGCACTTATGTATTGTATTGTATTGCACTGCTCTGTGTTTAACTCTGTTCCTTTTTCACTAGCTGTCAATAACTTTCTGATTCTAGCAGTATCTGAGCTTAGGGCTGGCTTTCTCTCTAACCTATTGGTAACTAGCGAAGATACTTTCTCTGGATAGACAAAGCACTTTTTGTAAGTCGCTCTGGATAAGAGCGTCTGCTAAATGATGTAAATGTAAATGTAAATGCAGTGACATATCTAGGATTTCCAGAAAGCCTAGAGTGACATTTTTTCCGTGAAATTGGTCCCGCTCATTGAAAATCAGAATGTGACTGGTTAATTGACAAATACATTTACAAACTTATATTCACATGCTCAAATTTAGGTCATATATGTACAAATACCCACAATGAATATGCATGTTTTAAACTTATTCTGTTGTATTTGTTGTACATGCTGTTTTATTTGTCTTGTTTTTTCTTAGAAGTCTAACCAGGGATAGGGGCTGCAAACTGGCTTCAGCTAGAAGGCCTATATACGTTACAAACATACATATTCCCTATATAAATTTTAAAACATTCTGAACCACCTTTTCCCAAAGCTCAAAATACTGCATGGTTTTGCACAATTGTAGAGCTGGCCCTGGTAGAAGCATCAGAGGCATGGCCAGTTTGATTACAGGACAGTAGAAAAGCATTGGAATGCAGTGCAGTGTGCAGACACAAATGTTCCTCAGATGCCTTCATGATGTTCATGGTCTCCAAGATGTTCCACAGAAGGAAAGAAAATGTACTATTCATTAAATAAAAAGAAAGAGAATCTCATACTGAAAAGTGTTGCTCTTTTTTAATGACTTTTTCTATAGTTGTCATTGCTGTTTAATATTTAAAATCATCTTGATTAATTTATTACATACAGATGATTTGTTGGCTGTTTAAAGCATCTTTGCTGAGCAGCGAATGAGCTGAAGGTGATGCTCTCAGACAGATGTAATATGCCTGGCTTTCTGGCCTGTTTGATTTTGTGCTGCACCTCTCCGCCCGCAGGTGTGGCATCAGCGCAGGACGCAGAGCCAAGGTCACCGGGATTCCGCACTAATAAATAGCGCGGAGAGGGAGCGGGCCGTGCAGTGGGTCTGCCGCACGATTCGCCACATACATCAACTCCACTGAGCAGAAAATTGAAATGGAAATCGGAGCCTTGAATGAGCGCGGATCCCATTGTCCCCGGGACATGGACTTTCATGATTTATGATTTCTTTTAGGGCTGCTGGTGCCCACTCGCCACTTCATTTTATGCCTGTGCCGGACAGGTGAGTTCAAGTGAAACTTTGAATGAGAGTGTGATTCCGGATCCCTAGATAGAATATTATGACTCTTCAGTTGGACTAGGAGGCCATCACTGGGCACCGAGGATTAATAAAGGAGAAGATATTGCTCTTCTTCAAAGAGAAAACCCAATAGCTGTGTGTATGATCAGAAAAGTGATGAGCACTCTACTCCAAAAATGATGATGAAAAGCAATAAAGAGCAAAGTAATAGATGCACATTTATACGTCTATTTTATCAACACATTTCGTTCAGTTCCATAAAAGATGAGACTACTGAAAATTATTTAATGCAATGAAAAAGAATTAATTTGAGATACTTTATAAAATCTCAAGATATATATTTTATATATATTCACCTAATTTGACAATTTGTCATGTATCTCTAAAAAAGTATCTTTACAGCAGAAGAACAAAACGCTCTTAATTTGTAATGGTTAATGTTAATGTTAATGTTAATGTTAATGTTAATGTAATATTTTTTTTCCCCAATTTTGGAGCATTTCTGTTGGTCAGGTCAAATCAAAGGGCAACTGGACCTTTACAAGCAGTGTGTGTTTAAGTGTATTGGAAATGGGTGCACCTTAAAGTAGCTGAATTCACTAATTAGAAGGAATGTCTGGATACTTTTGGAAACATAGTGGATTTTGTTGCTGCTTCTATGCTGTCAGCTTTCTTTCTGCCATCCTGTTCTGTCATATCTCTGTTGCTGTTTTAGGTGACAGCAAAGCGACAATTGAGCTTTTGAGCTATTTACCTCCATCAGCAGCATCTATAGCCATGTATGTTACGCAACAGTGTGCTTGATTTGATCTTTAGTATTAAACTGTCAGTCAGTGAAGTGATGTCAGAGAAAAAAATCATACTCCACAGTCATATTTCAACTTCTGAATTTAATGTTTCATGAGCTAACCACAGAATTATTGACATTATTATTATTACTATTGGCAAAATTGTGCTGCATTGACCAATGTTTGGGGAAATCCAAATATTTCGTAAAATTTTCTAGATGTAGATTTGTTTACATTTAATAGTAAAAAAGGGCTGACATTTGGTAAAATATTTGTGTGTGTTGTTCATAGCTGATCTAGAAAACCTGATGACAGTAGCACTGTCATCAACAGCAGCACTGCTGTGTCTGATCCACTCAGACCAGCACAACACACACTAACACACTACCACCACGTCAGTGTTACTGCAGTGCTGAAAATGATCCACCACCCAAATAGCACCTGCTCTGTGAGGGTCCATGGGGGTCCTGACTATTGAAGAACAGGGTAAAAGGGGGCTAACAAAGTATGCAGAGAAACAGATGGACTACAGTCTGTAATTGTAGAACTACAAAGTGCACCTATATAGTAAGTGTAGCTGATAAAATGGACAATGAGCGTAGAAACAAGGATGATGTTATGCCTGATTGGTGTATATTGAAACATTCTATTTAAAACACAACAGTTAGGGCTCCCGAGTGGCGCAACCGTCTAAGCGTTGGCCCTATCATCAGGAGATTGCGAGTTCGATCCCTGGTGATGCTACAGCCATCCGTAGCCGGGAGTCCAAGAGAGCACAATTGGCCTCGCTCTCTCTGGGTGGGTAGGATGGCGTCTGTTAGCTGACAGATCTGGCGGTTGGCGCTTTCCTCCGAGCGCGTTCGGCTGTCCAGTGACGTTGCGTGAGCGGCAGTTCGAAAAGAAGCGGTGGTTGGCTTCACAGGTCTCGGAGTTAGCCTTCACCCTCCTAGCGTTGATAGCATCGTGTGATTGGGGGAGTCCTAACTAGCGGGTGGAATTGGAGACGACTAAATTGGGGAGAAAATCGGGTAAAATAAAAAAAAACAAAAAAAAAACACAACAGTTAGCCTCATAAACTGGCATATAATTGCACAATTAGTCTAAAAACAAAATTTACTACTGTAAAAAACTGGACATGAGAAAGGAGCACATTCCAAAAGAAGTGCAGCTGGTTTTGGAAGATGTAGAAAGCAGTAATGATTTGTTGTTTCTAAGGCTTGAGCCAGTTCCACAAATGCTGACACAAAATGACACTGCATGCAGTGCTCATCCCAGATCAGCTACTGATGTCTGGACAAGTGGCAGGACTTCACTGGTCTGTCTAAGAAAAGATCGGCAGAGCAGAAAAGAGAGTGGCTCAAGACAGGAGGAAGCCAGCTGGCATCACTGCCACTCACTCTCAAGAAAGAGCAAGAACTAGCAGTATTTGAAGCATGTGTCCAGCAGGGAATATGTGGAGGGATAGACGCCTCTGGCAATAAGTTTCCAGCCACATCTTCACGGCTTGCCTCTCTTCTCAACTTCAACCCCAACTGCCCCGCTGGGACCTCCTCAGACCAGCCTACATTTATTTTTGCCTTTTCATTTATTTGCAATGTTTACCTTTTTGATAAAATAGCGGAGAGTGCATTTGGTTCAAAAGTATTTAAGGAAGATTAATATATTTTTGTACAAGTAAACTACACACCTCTGCTACAACTGAAAAACTTTCTGAGCACCCACAGTTTATGAAAAATTCTGCAGAAAGCAGAGTGAGTGCAAACGTAACAACTAAACCCATAGACAGGGTAAACTGTAGCAGACAGAAGGGTTAGATGTAACAGTAGCTAAAGAGTCTGGCAACAGAATTAATATAAAACAGGGGCCGGATTCACAAAAGCTTTCTTAAGAAAAACTTGCGAAGGTTCTTAAGACAAACACTAAGAAGTTCATAAGAATGTTCTTAAATGCAATTCTCAAAAAAACGATTCTCAAATATTCTCTTAAGATAATCAATTATTTTCTTAAGAAAATCTTTGTTGTTTTCTTATGTAAGCTACATTGCATTTTACCAGGTACCATAAATGACATGAGATACATTTTGAATTTGTATCTATTGTTATGAATCATTATTAGCAAACAAGAACTAGAGGTGATGGTGGAAGAAACAGCCAACAGGAAAAAAGTCCTCATTGGAAAATATGATAGTTGTGGTGTGACAGACGAGGATGAGGAGCAGCAGAAGCAGCATCCGTGATAAATTTAGATGCTCAACTCGTCAACTTTCACAGCCTGAGACGAGTGTGAGCCTGTCCTAAGAAAACATTTAAGGGCATGATATTTTCAAGAATACCATTTGTTCTTAGAATTATTCTTAAGAACATACTTAAGAAATTAAGAGAGTTCTTAAGAAGTTATTTTAAGAATAACCTTTTTCTTAAGAATGCAGTTGAATGAAGAAAAAACACACAATTCAGAAGATTTTCTTTTTTAAGACAGTTTTGTGAATCCGGCCCCAGATCTATTTTGTTTGAATAAGACATTCATAAAAATATATTCATCCAAAAATGAAGAGAGGCTGTTCAATGTGACACATTTATTTTTGACCACAATGTAGAACAGCAAATATCATTGAAATACAGTCATATATAAATTTATATTTACTTGACTTAAACAGTACATTTTTGGTAAATTTGTCTGTAAACTTTCAAAAAATTGAATTTCTGTTGGAGGATATAGACATATTGTCTACTGTACTGTAGGAGGTTGTAACTCATGTTAAACCAACATCAAATGTGGAGACTGGACTCTAGCTTGACTAGCTCTCGTTGTGAATTAGTCACATGCTTCAATATGGTGCCAGATTACAGCCACCACAAGGGGGATTAAACTAGCATAGATGTGAATTCTGTGACTTGTATGCACAACTCAGTATTCAAAGCATAATATGATTATAATTTACTTATGGTATGAAAACAGTTTTCACAGTGAATCTCCAGACGTTTGTCCGATTGCTATCAAAATTATTAGATGACGTTGCTATGACAATACAAAAACATGACTAAAAGTATGTTCTACTTGAACCTGTTCAACTGTCCATGTCACAATTCACCCCATATTAGTTTGTGCCCCCTACATTAGGTAATCCTTCAATTTCCTTTTGGATAAATGAAGTATATGTATGTATCTGTCTGTGTATCTATCAATCAATTGCATTTTCCCATGTTTTAACACAGTATTAGACCCATGAAGGTCTTGGTAATTTACTGATAAGTTGAATTCGGTGTGGGAGAGTCAAATGAAGCAGAGTGTCAAACTCTTCACTTCTTTCTGCAGGCCACCTAGAGGTCATTCTTGTCATATAGTATCCCCTCTCTGGGGAGACTCTACTTGGACTCTCCCTGA
The DNA here is from genome assembly GCF_904425465.1 of Colossoma macropomum. Lineage (NCBI taxonomy): Eukaryota > Metazoa > Chordata > Actinopteri > Characiformes > Serrasalmidae > Colossoma > Colossoma macropomum. The sequence continues at coordinate 32,952,994 of NW_023494784.1, read as the reverse complement.
CTCTGTGTTGTGAACCTGATTTCCGAGCCTCTTTCTTTGTATTGTTTTGACCATCACTTTCTCTCATGGTTTTGTGAATATGCAACTGCCTTTTATATTTATTTATATATATTATACTTTTAATTGTTACTATAATTTTTGTCCCTCGCAACCCTGTTATAACTCAGACACACTCCTGGCTCTGTGTGTGTGTGCAATGTTCTGACTCTTTGTTGAACTGCGAGTGAGCAATGAACAGTGATAAGGAACGGTTGAATTCCCTGCTGTGAAAACAATTAAGACACACAAACAGCACACCTGCAGCTTTTTTATACAAAAATGCACACAACTCTCACAATAACAGCCCAAAATTAATTGCATTTAAAGACAATAAAAGCATTTTTATAAATGCAGACTTGCTTGCTCACTTACAAACTGAATATCCAGTTCTAAATTCAGTTTAATAAAAATTTTCCATTAAAATATGCTGTATTAGTATTACTGAAAAAAAGAGTCAACAAAACATACAGCTTGTAAATAATCTTTACATTTTTTGAAGATAAAGATTTATTCAAAACCTGTATAACGTATGTGAAAAAGTAATTGCCCCCTACATCTAATAACTGGTTGTACCACGCTTGGCAGTAACAACTGCAATCAAACTTGTGATAAGTCGTTTACATCGCTGTGACGGAATTTTGGACTATTTTGTCCTCACAACACTCTGCATGCACTTCTCCACCTGGCAAGAATTTAAAATGCATTTTATGCCTAAAGCTTATGGCAAAACTATTATAAAATAATGTCTCAGACATCAGGCAGTGTTTACATACCCATGTATTATAATAACATTCTGTGAGTTAACTTTTAGAGGCATTAAACATCAGAAATCTGGTTCCTTTCACAACCTAAAAGGCAGAGTAATAAAAGCAGCCTGTTTACTTCCAAGGGATAAAGAGAGGTCAGTGAACGGTCATGTAAAAATTAATTATGTGTTTTTGGCACATAAAACAACATAAACATCATAAATGGACTTCAGAGAAAATAAATGCAAGAGAAATGTAGAATATGGGCTTTTTATTAGTTAGAGTTCTTAAATTATTATATACCATGTTGTTGCTGCCAGTGTGACATCAGCAAGCAGATGTCAAACAAGTCGAAGGTGGAAAAACCTGGTTTCTGAACTGAATAACTCTTTAAGACAGTGTAAACTCTTTTCTTTCTGAGATGTGATTGTCTTTAAAGCAGCATAAAGACAGGCTTGCTAAAGAACAACAGAAAGTACTGTATTAGGTACTAAAGGTTTCTGAGAAGTCATGCTGAATAATCTTAAAAAGGAGCTTACAATGCACTTGCTCATCCCGGTACTGTGCAGTACTGTATATAGCACAACACACAGGGGCAGCTTTAATCCAGAGTAGGCAATGAATGAAACATCAAAAGAAACGGAGTGATCCTCTTTCTTCTGACCCTGAGGACCTAATCAGCCTGGCCTTGCCTGCTGACACAAACAGAAGTAGAGGAACAGGAGGCAGGGGCTCATCACTGGAACCTACACTCAGCGCTTACCCAGCCACTGAGGCCAGCGGAGGCCAACGTTCTCTCCTCTTTCAGGCCTTGGGCAGGAACGGGTCGGTCCCCTGTTCACAGTGGTATTTAGCACTCCTGAGTCAGCACAGCACAGAGCCGTGGAGGGCAGGCGGACGGGCGCCGACCGTGATGGACGAGGGTAGGGACCAAGAAAGCCCAGCTCAGAGACTCAAGACCACCACACTACTGTTCCATCCTGAGGGAAGGTGAAGGCAAAGACATTCTCAAAAGTGAACACTTACACATACCCACACATGCACACAACAAAGGACAAAAGTCAGAGAAGGAAGTTTGAGAGTATATGAGGGAAAGCGCTATATTCTAGGTTTGCAATTCCCATGGGTCGACCAATACAAGCATAGCCTAGTTTAGAATCTCAATATAGCATCAAAGCTCCAAATAGGATGTTTTGGAAGAGATGCCGTCTGTGATAGTTTTGACATCAATTTTAGAACAGTCACTGCGGTCCTGGAGGTGACTCTGATCTTCAGATATGTTCTCAGTATCAGTGAGTGTCTATATAATGTAGCTCAAAAAAGCTACTAGACAAAACTAGTGACAAAAATTGTGGTGACAGTGCATGAAGCTACATTAACTCTTTTAAAAAACGGGGTAAAAGCGCTGTCACTGAGGTGGTACCCTCTAGATACCTTTAGATATATAGAGAATGTAACTGCACCTTATTCCACTGCAGTTATACTTTTTAAGTTGCTCTCCAGACTTTTTGTTTTGTTTAGTTATTTAATTTTGTTCAATTTCTGTTCAATTACACTTTTATTTATCATACCATACTCTTGCTAGTTAAGCCCTCTAGAAAAAGCAGTTTTATTGGAATGTATTTTTCATGATGGGAATGTGTAGGATTTACAAAACCAGACGTGATCTGGATCTTTGTCTTTGTAGGTGAGCAAGCAAGTCAACATTCATAAAAATAAGTGTTTTATTGTATGTAAACTGCTATTTTGTATCTTGGTGGTTAAAAGTGATTTTTTCACATGAAGAAAGCTGCAGTTGTGCTGTCTTTTGTCTCTGCATGGCCGTCTTTGTGGAGAGGTGTGAATTGTTTTCACAGCAGGAGATTCTCACTCTGCCCTTTTCGCCCCTCATTGCTCACTAGCAGCTCAACACAGGGTCACAAAGTTTCACACACAGAGAGCCAACAGTGCCCTAGTTGATCTGATATTGATTTCGCTGTCAGAATAGCTACTGCAGAAAGAAGTTTATTGTATTTATTGCATGTCCTGCATATTGTTGCTTTCAAACAAAAACCTGGCATCGTCAAAATGATAACTTTTCAAGAGAAGGCAAAAATGTTCTCATCTTTCAATAGAAGTGAATGTAAAAAATTATATTTGTGTTGATTACTTTATCATAAAATTTTGATATGATGTAAAGGACAACTAGTGTCAAAAAAATTAGAAACAACAAAAATAGAGACACAAGGTTTTGTTCCGAGCAGCATACTCTTGTCAACTGTGTATATTGTATTAGACTACATATATTCAGTAGTACACTAAACACTGTATTACCCTACACTTGATATCTTATATTGTCTTATTCTGCACTTGGTGTTACACATGGTTCCACTGTATATTTTATTCTTCAATTTGCCCTCACATCTATGCACATAGCATTTTGCACTATTCCTATTTAATCCTGCCATCTACCTCATTCCATACTGCCAGTCACCTGTGACTTTATTTATTGTTACCTGTTGTCTGGCATATTTGTCTAGTATGTGCTATACCTCCCCTTCTTTTGCCCCTGTGTACTTTTTATCTGTTTTTACTGCTATATTATAAGAATTTCACTGTATGTTTGAATTCTCTGTTTTCTAAATATTTATCTTGGGAAATTGAACACTATACCTTTAAAAGTCGTTAAGGTACACAATTGGGCCTTAATGACTGTGTTGTACCTTTGAGGGTACACTACATTGTTTGTCCCTGGGGCAGTAAAATCTACCTGGACAGTACCCTTTTTTCCCCTGACAGTGTTGCAATAATGGTACTATGATGGTATACCATCATGAAGCAGGGATGTCCTGGGCTGCAGCAGTGAGTTAGGGATGGGAAGCTGTGTGGGTTTTGGAGTTGACGGAGGGTTCCTCCTCTCTCGCACCATCTGCTGAGGAGCAAGGTGCGTGAATGCACTGCTCCAGCTCCATTAAGCTGCTCGCTGAGGGGAGGCACTGGGCCACCGCTCTGGAGACTACAGCAGGGAGCAGACTAATGACCGGCTGACTTCATTAGCATCATCGACAGCAAAATAGGCACTTTTTCTTGAATGATGATTCTATGCTGCAGCTCTTCACCTCACTCTGCAGAATATTTCTGGCTGCCTTTAAAGAAGATAAAGAAGCATATTTACAGGATTCCCACAGTAGAAAATGTCTTTACTGAAAATATTTTTACAATTAAAGGCACTCAGTTCTAAGTTGATGCTTGAAGAGTGGGTTAAACGGACTCGCCGTGTATATTCAACTAACTAAACGTAGTTCTGTAGTCAGAAACTGACCAATGATGAAATGCTAGAGGACTGCAGAAGTTATGAAGTCGAACATACTAAAAATGACTGGTGGTTAATGACTATGACATACAATCAGGCCATTTTATCAGATCCAGTGACCAGATAGGTGCACACTGTAGTTCTACAATTGAAGATTGTGGTTCATCTGTTTCTCTGCCTCATGTGTTAGCCCATTTTGCCCATTCATCAATGGTTAGAACACTAGAGAACCACCACTGAGCAGGTAGGTGTACACACAGTGCTGTGAAAAAGTATTTGCCCCTCACTCAATGCTAAATTGTCACATTTAAATGTTTCAGATCATCCAACTGACTTTAATATAAGATAAAGATAAGAAAATTAAACACAAAATACAGCTTTTAAATGATCACTCCATTTATTGAAGATTTATTCAAAACCTATATCACCTATGTGAAAAAGTAATTGTCCCCTATTTGCGATAATTTGCGATGGGTCTTTTACATTGCTGTGGAGGAATTTTGGCCCAGTGTTCTTTGCAGAATTGTTCTAATTCAGCTACACTGGAGGACTTTCAAGCATGAACTGGCCAATTTAAGGTCTTGCCACAGCATCTCAAGGGATTCAAGTCAGGACTTTGACACGGCCACTCCAAAACCTTACTTTTGTTTCTTTTGAGCCATTCAGGGGTGGACTAGATTGTGTGCTTCAGGTCATACAGGTCCTGCTGCATAACCCAACTGCGCTTGAGCTTTAAGTCACAAATTGATGGGTGGATATTCTCCTTCAGGATTTTCTGATAGAGAGCAGAATTCATGGTTCCATCAATTATGAAAAGTCATCCAGGTCCTGCAGAAGCAAAGCAGCCCCAGTCCATCACATCACCACCATGTTTGACTGTTGGTATATAGTGGAATGCAGTGTTAGTTTTACGCCAGATGTAATGGGACCCATGTCATCCAAACATTTCCACCTTTGACTGATCAGTCCACAGAATATTAACCCAAAAGTCTTGGGGATCATCTAGATGTGTTTTGGCAAATGGAAGATGATCCTTTGTGATCTTTTTGGTCAGTAGTGGTTTGCACCTTGCAGCTCTCCCATGGATGCTTTTTTTGCCCAGTGTCTTTCTTATCATGGAATCGTGTGCACTGACTTTAACTGAGGTAAGTGAGGCCTGCTGTTCTTTAGATGTTCATCTGTGTTTATTTGTGACCTCCTGGATGAGTCATTAATGCGCTCTTGGTAAAAATGTGGTAGGCCGGCCACTCCTGGGAAGGTTCACCACTGCTCCGCTGTTTTTTCCGTTTGTGGATAATGGCTCTCACTGTGGTTCACTGGAGTCCCAGAGCTTTAGCAATGGCTTTGTAACCCTTTCCAGACTGGTAGAGTTCAGTGATTTTGTTTCACATCTGTATTTGAATCTCTTTAGAGCGTGGCATCATGTGCTGCTTTTTGAGACCTTCTAGGTTGCTTCACATTGTCAGGCAGGTTATATTTAAGTGATGTTTAGATTCAACAGGTCTGGCAGTAATCATGCCCAGGTGTGTGTAGTGAAATTAAACCCAATAGTTAATTGAATTTAGTTGGTTTAGTAGCTAAGGGGGCAAGTACTTTTTCCACATTGAGCCAGGTAAGGCTAAACAGCATGTTTCCTTCAATAAATTACAAAATCACTTAAAAACAGCGTATTGTGTATACTTGGGTTATCTTTGTCTCATATTAAAAGTAGTTTCATAATCTGAAACATTGACGTGTGACAAATATGCAAAAAATAGGATAAATTGGGAAAGTACTTTTCACAGCATTGTACAGTCGTCCCAAAAACTATGTGGACAATTGAATTGCTGGTAAACAAAGTAGTACTTGAAAAACACTTTTCACACATCAAACTGATGGTAAACTCTTTATGTGGAGAAAGGCTGGAAAAGAAAGAAAATAACAGACTGCACTAAGAGTACAATCAAGCACAGGGGTGAAAACATCAAAGCCATTAACTCAGAAGAGTACAAAGGCATTTTGGATGCAAACCTGCAGAAGTCTGCAAAGAAACTGCTCAAATGACAGAAGTAAATCTTTCAGCAGCAAGTGATCTGAAATACACATTTCTTTTTTCCTCAATAATTAAATACATTTTACCTTAAATTACCTAATTTTTTCAGAGTACAGCATAAATATCAAAATATTCAGTTGAAGAAACTTTTTGCATTGTACTTTGTCACACCCAAAAGTGCGCAACTATTGGCAAGAAGTTTATAATGTAATATCCAAGATTCATTGAATTGTTTTTCCAGCAGATCCAAAGTTTTGTCTTCTGGGTGACTACACTAATTCTGATCTCAGAAACAGAAATGCTAAGACTTACAGAAATCCTATTAGTGATTTCTAAAAAGTTGCATTAAAATGGAAATCAGAGACTCGCATACATATTGGAATGTGGATGTCTGAAATCAAGAGCTGCTTACCATTAGAAAACATAACACACCACCTAAAGAATGAAAGTAATTCACAAAACCTGGCAACCGTTTATTGATTATATGAATAACATGACATCAGACCAGATCGATTATCGAATACATGAAAACAGAACAAAGACAATATATTTAATGTTTTAACTACTTAATCATGCTCCAAAAAAAAGAGAGAGCACATTTTTACTGCTCCATCACCTTGCCTTTTAACAACGTTCAGTAATCGTTTGGGAACATTGCAATTGGGAGGACACCAATTGCTGCCGGTGTGAAAGTGGAATTTTTCCCATTCTTGCTTGATAGAATACTTCAGCTGCTCAGTAGTCCAGGGTCCCTTGGTTGTATAATATACTTTATATTGCGTAGACCACAGACAGGCCAGTCTGGCACCTGCACTCTCTTACTCCAGTCACACTGTTGTAACACATGCAGAATGTGGCTTGGCATTGTCTCACTAAAACAAGCAGGGAAACAAGCAAAAGGACGTCTAGATGGCAGCATATGTTGCTCCAAAAAGCTTATGTACCCCTCAGCAATAGTGCCTTCACAGATAAGTAAGTCATTAGCACAAACACCTGCAGTACCATGCTTTGATGGTGGTGTTTATGGATGTTGTTAATAAATGCTTCTGCTTTGAATAATAGAGTCTTAACTTGCATTGTAGATACAGCAACAAACTGTGTTTACTGACAAAGGTTTTCCAAAGTTTTCCTAAACCTGTATGGTTTTATTCACTATAGCGGGTATGCCAGTTTATAAATGTAGTGCAGTCTGAGGGATCAAATCAGTCAGTATTGGTTTTTGGCCTTGCCGTTTATGCAATTATTATTCCCTGAATCTTTTGATGATATTCTGCACCATAGAGAGCGAAATACCTAAAATTCTTGCAAATGCTAATTGAGGAACGTTGTTCTTAAACTGCTGACACATTTTTGAGCAAAGCGGTGAGCCTTCTTCATAAAGGACTAGGCCTTTTCTGGAGGCCTTTTATACCCAAGCATGACTGTTTCATGTTTCAACATTTTACAATTTTTACACTTTACAAATACACAAGTTTTAAATTGTCCCTGTACCAACTTTTTTTTGGAACATGTTGCAGGCACCAGTTTCAGAATAAGGATATATTTACAAAAATAATGAAGTTCAAAAAGTAAAACATAAAATATCTTGTCTTTATACTGTTCCATTTACATGAAGGTCAAAGTGAATTTGCAAATTACTGTATTTGCATTTTACATACTGTCCCAATTTTTTGGAATTGGGATTGTGTAGCCTATCACTAAAACCATTGCACATTATGTGGTAGGTTCAAGCAGCAAACAACAATGCCATCAAAGTGTTTACAGATACAGTTTCTAACAGCAAAATGCTGTAAAACCCTGACATTCAAACACAGATCGATCACAAAACAATGCACCAAAATAGACTCAAAAACGGGTCAGTTGTCAGACATAGAGTCTATTTAAGCTTCGTCTTGGACTAAGAGCCACCAAGGGAAATAGAACCTGACAGCTCTACTTAATCCAGGATTTGGCTTAATCTACAAACAGAAGCCCAGCCTTCAGAGTATTTGAACTAAAATCATTTCCAATTGACAGGGAAGCTTAATTATCCTCTGCATTTTTGGCAAGTCGTGCCTCCACAAAATACAAATACAAACAGATGAGGCAAAGATATATACGAGGACGGAGCAAGAGAGGTGAGCGAATCTCTTTCACTCTTTACCCAAAACCTTTCTCAGCCAGAGCCTGACTCCCTGCCTATGCTGGAGAATGAAGTGAATAATTCCCTCTTTAGTGCTGAATAAGTCAGAGTGGCTAGAAGCTCAGTCTTCTACCCTACCCTCCCTCAGTGAGGCTTTTTAAATTATGGATCCTCAATACAAACAGTCCTCCCAAGAGCAAGGGAGAAGGGCTTCTCACAGTTCTCCAGCATGAAATCCTGGCTTAGATCGGAGTTATCATCTGCATATCCCACCGGGCTGTCTCAGTGTGTCTCCGAAGCCTCTGTATACCATATGATATTGATTAATTATTGACATGCATACCATGCAGCTGCATATTCAGATATACACACACATATATATATATATATATATATATATATGGAGAAAAACCTTAGAATGGTTTAGAAATGAGCCCAAGTCCAGTCTTTCAAATTAGACAAAAATATGTATAAGAAAAAGGCTCAGAAATCCTCATTGCTTTTCAAAAGATCCAGTATTATCTTAACATCTGAATATGTTACTGTAAAGGATTATTGAAACCATGTTAATATTAGTCAAAATAGAGAAATCTTAACCTCAACGATAGCAAATCATGGCACTGGTGCAAGCACATTAATATTTAGCCTTGCGCAGCATATTTAAATTGCAAACGTGATCAAAACAGTTGCACTTCACAGCCCTTTTGTAAGTGCTTCCTCTGTTAAGATGTAAATCAGATGGCCCAGATTCTTGCTCCAACCTAAGTCGCAACACAGAGACAAAGCAACAATGTGGACTCTCTGGAGGTCCCTGAGAACCAGTTTGAGAACCACTGATTTAGAGAACTATTATTGTAAATAAGATGTATAAATGTAAAAGAACATTGAAAACCATGTCGGGAAGACCCTTAATTTACATTATGTGAAAGTTCTTGAAACTTTTGAAAGGTTCTCCACACTCACCCATTGTGGCATATTAAGCCCAGAGGCACTGGGCTTGTTTTGTGGATGTGGCCCACAAAACAAGCCCAGCAATCCAGCAATCCAATACACCCATTGCTTTAACATGTCTTCTTCAGTGAAATAATTCTTTCCATACAGATCTGTCTAAGTGTCCAATAACGGGACATGTAAAGCAGTATGCAAAATTTTGGGCACCCCAGGTCAAAATGCATGCTTTGTAGATTTTCTAAGTGAAAATAAGCTAACAAATCCTCTAAAGAGAACACACTTCAATGCACAGGTAGTACCTTTGCTGAATTTAAAAATGTCCTATGCAAAATTTATGGCACATTTTATATTTTATGTTTTTTTTCTATGTTAATCTCTGTAAATAAAAAGCAGAAAATGGCTAAAATCAGCAGAAAATGACATATTTAAGTTGGTTCCAGGTAAAGAATGTGTTAATTTCAATCAACAAAAACAACAGGGTAATCAAGTTAAGTCTAGTGTCGAGTCATTAGTGGAGAGGTTTAAGTCTAATGTTTTCAAGTCCAAATTTACAAAGTTTACAACTTGAGTTAGGCCTTTTGATCCTGCCCAACATCAGAAAAATAAGCAAGACATGCAATGTTAGGAAATACATGTGCTAATCCTCATGACAGCATCTGGACGTAACAGATAGGATAATTTTTTCAGACTCAGACACTTGTTAGGTTCACATACGAAAACAATACATTGCTAATGAGGTTCACATACCAGAACACAAAAAAGGCACTTGTATACAAAGGTAAACTAAGATCTTGTTTATTTTTTTTTTGCTCATTTATATATAGATCTATGTTTTATTTTTCTACATACAAGTCCGTTTATAGTCATCATGCTGGGTGCAGCTTCAGTGGAGGAGCTCATGCAGGTGGCCCGTGTATGGATATTACAGAGGACACGCAGGAGGGAGGGCAGGGTGGGGCGGAGCAGAGCGGACCGCACCAGGCTCCAGCGCCACTGTGCCCCACTGTATAGTCACCGAATCACAACACGCTCAGAACAGGGCTGGCCAGGACCAGAGCAGGAGGTCACAGGTCAGAAGTGAGTACTTTGACTGAGACATGGTCCAGTTCCAGAACAATAATAAAAAATAAAAAGGTCCATCTTGGTTGGGACTGGGAGTTGTTTTCATGACATCATTCATTGACATCTTGGGCAGTTGGTAAAGAACAGCAGAAGCAGGCATCAGAAGTACAGCTTTGACAGTCGGACACATACAGAAGCGAAAAGATGACTGGTGTCTCAAAGAAAAGGAAACAAAAATAAAAAAAATCACCCCATATCACCCCACTAATCCTCTAAACCCTGCTCTCTCTGCAGGCTCCAATCCAAACTAAAGGGTTTTGAAATATTGCTAATAAAGTACACTGAGAATTTTTAATACAGTATTTTGTAAGCATTTTTATTTCTTTATTTTTTCTACACTGTGTTCAAGTTCAGGACGGAATGGTTTCCATTTAAGAAAAGGTGAGCCAAGTGAACGGCCACCAGAAAGGTGCTGGTCTGGTCCCATTAACACAGCCAGCCTTCATTAATCAGCACAGGCTGGAACAGCACAATATACATTGAGGTCAAAGCTCGACAAGGACTCTTTCTCCCTCTATCTAGATCAATGTGCCACGTATATGGTCAGGAGAACCACACTGATGGGGTAGAGCCTGGGGCCAAGACCAAAAAACAAAACAAACACGGGAAAAAAAAACCCTAAAATTCACTACAAACTGTCTGAATTAAAGAAATCTATGTTATGGGAACAAGTATTTCTTTTTTTGTAGTTTTTTTCTTTTCCAGCAATTGTGGAATTGTGTGTAATGAGAAAAGTACATTTTCAAAAATACGAGTAATATATGCAGGGTGTCCATGGCAACAACAGAGAGGTTCACAATATTTACAGTTGTAAATGAACAGGTACAGAAAAACAGAGAACGGAGCTGTTTAGATCTCACTGCAAAACACAAACATATTCATTTGTACTAATTAAAAATATATTAGTAAATGAATATACAAAAACAATGATGACAAATTGTATTATGCCCAACAATCTTTGCACTAATAACTTGCTTTTTTCTTTTTTTTTTTTTCAAAAAAAATAAAGTCTCCATTTTGTTCACCTTGAAAGAAAATAGCCAATAAAATGACATCATCTTTGGTGAAGATTCAACAGCAATCTCCAAGTCCTGTTGCCATGACATCTCGACAGAGTGCCGGTTGGGCTCAGCAGCAGGTGCACGCGCTCACACACACACACACACTCGTACACACACGCACGCATACACAGACTCACCCGGATGGGCTCACCGAAATTAAATTAAACACCGTCTTTACACTGCTGTGTGAGAGAACTGAAAAAGTCCAGTAGTGATGGGCCAAAGAGGGGCTGCATGAAACATCTGATCCAGAAGTCATCCAACAGACTCATCAAACACACACCTGCATCCTGCAAGAAAGAATCAGCACTGCAAAGTGATCCAAATTTGAGTTACTGTACAGTGCTGTGCAACAACAGAGACCACCTTTTATTTCATTTCCAGTCAAAATGGCCATTAAATACAAGTTATTAATTTTTCATCATAAGAAAAAAAAAGCAGAAAACATTTAACTGAAAATTACACAGAAGCCTGAACAACAAAATACAATATTAAAAACTCTCAGTATTCAGTGATTCCACTCTTTGACTTTATTACAGCTTCTGTTTTTTCGAGAGACTTGCTTTTCAGTTTCAAAGAAATCTGCAGGAATGTTTTTCCACACCTACAAAGTTCAGTCTTAGAAGTTGGTTGCACATTCAGTGATGTTGAGATCTGGACTCGATGGCTAGTCACTGTTCTGAGAACACCAGTATCTTCTATGTTTAATTTGCCAATTTTCACATTTCTGTCTAGTTCCTTTCCTCTGACAGACAGAAAGATTCAGATCTGAAGCAAGACTGGAGCTCTATATTCTTCTATCTTTCAGAGAGGAAAGATTTAAGTGCTGTTTATTTGATGGTGACAGTTTTGTTCGTCTACCAGGTCTTGCATGGTTGTTAGGAGTCAAATTTTTTTAACTCTAGTTTTGAAACTCCTGTTTTTTTTAACTGTTTTCTTTTGACTTTTCACCTATTTATGCAAGCGGAGTGTCTTATATCTAATCTCAGAAATATCTCCTAAAAATAAACAACTTGCACTTAATGGCAGTTTCAACTGGAAATAAATGATGAGTGGTTTCTCACTTTTGCACAGTTGCAATATTGTTTCCTGTTTGCTTTCATCGATTGAAGCTGCTGCTTTATAAATCCATGGCAGCCTATGCCTCAGATGGACTTCTCATTCAGCGTACACTGTGACAAGTGAGTCTTTGTTTTTTTCTGGGGGGCTGATATACTCAGTGCCCACTAAAGAAAGAAAGAAAAGATCATTATAGAAAACATGCCCCCAATTAATACAACTTCAACATCCTTATGAGTCAAACATGCTGCATTTTGCAGGCTGTCAATCAAAAAGAGCTCAAGCTTAAAATGAGCTGAAAAAAGTCTTTAAAAATGTAGCTCTAGACTTCAATCCCATGGATACAGCAGAATTCAACAATATGAAGCAGTTTGTGCCCGAAAAACACTGGCACCGAAATCTCAGCAACCCATGAGGATATAGGGGGTGAGGGGGTTCCAAGTGGCCCCTGCAAACCATCCACTCATTCCATGCAGAGAGATGGCTTTAAACAAGAAACGTGCACCACTGAGAAACATAGTTGTTCCCAATCAGGGAGGAGCATACTAGAATCATCTGGTTTGCGATTATGGCTGTGAATGTCAACTTAAGGGTAACAGACATTGCAATAGCTAAAAGGGAGATGCTATAAAACCTAGCTCCCTACATGAACGTGTTCTCCATGCAGCTTAAAAAAGTCAATACATCATTTAGTAAAAGTACCTAAATGCAGAGGTGACTCTTCTAAAATGGTCAAAAGAAGGCAGCTTCTTAAGTCTTCTACATTTTGCCCAGTAAAAAAAGAGGGGCAATTTTTCAGAGTGATGTGCACTACAGCACACAATACAAACATGCACTGGAGACATTATTGGAACTGAAAGCACCACGACACATTGTTTAATGAAAACAATGCACTTCGGCTGCATCAGTGATGCACAGGAACAAGAACAAGATCATTTCATATTTCGAAACAAACGCTTCATTGAACGCTTCCTTCAAGCGTCTTTAAAAGGATACCGCAAGCTTTTAAGGGACCAAATGCACGTTTCCATCTGAGGTCAAATTAATACGACGCGAAACGTTAAAGAACAATGCTGTTTACTAAAACTACTGTAAAAGTGTCTTGACAAAATACATGGGGAGGGTAACATAAGAAAACTACCTACATTTGAAAAATTAAAAAAACGTATTGTACTCTATACCATCTAAAGGGGATGGAATAAAACAAAATCTAGGGTGGTGCTTCATATAAATGGTGGTCTTCTCTTGAGCACAGGTGTTCTGATTAGGAGCGACGCTCTACCTAGTACCTTCCACTGTTGCCTACGGGCATGTGGTCAGTCTGAGGCCTCTGACCTTGAGCGTGTACTCTTAATCCACATCCGTTCCATCTTAAAACATAAAGCTTCAGGGCAATAAAATGACAAACACAACACAAAACAAGACCTCAAAAGGACTTTGTTTTCCAGTTATAAATGACAGTATTTTCTACTATGTACTGTGAGCTAATGCCATTAATTCCAAAACAAACATTTGTTTAAAAAGACAGACTAGTCCTACATACATTACAAATTAAAAGGCAAATTCATGTCGTCACACACTTGAGGAATCATAAGTGATGAGAGCAGAGTGGGACTAAAGGGCTGTGGTTTGGCTGGGAATAAACACAGTCAAACGCACACAGACACACGCACGCACACACCCACAGGCACACACACACACACACACACACACACACACATCAAGTGAAGTATCAACGGCTGGTTGTAGTCATGTCTTTCAGATCTCTACTCTGTCCCTCTTGCGCCCCCTTCAGGAGTTGAGTGAGAACTGGTCCTGTTCTATAGGCTTTTTCACCCAGGCACCCAAGCCTGCTTTCTGGAAGGCCTTGATGAGCGTCTGCTTGGCAGTGTGGTACTCCACCGCTGCCTGTTTGGCTTCATGGTACGAGCTGGGTTTGGACACTTTGATCCGCAAGGTAGGTGACAGCTGAGGAGAGAGAGCAGATCCAAAAAAAAGATGACAAGGCTTAAATATGCCTGTGCTACAAGTCACAACAGCTTTACAAATACCTTCTTTTGTGTATGTAAACAGAACACATAGAGCTAGTAATACTAAACTGAGACTAATAAGGATTGTCAATAATTAATCACCAGTGACAATACACCAAATTAAACCATGCCCAGGAAACTGAGCATAGTGTTGATTTCTCAATGCAGGTGCAGTTAAGATCTTTCTATTGTGGTCCTTAACCCCTTAACAAGCCATGGGCCCGCCGGCAGGCCCAAAGTATTATCACACACTTCTATAATCTAAGAATAGCTCAATCAGTTTGCACTGAAGTCCCTGTAGCTACTGAATAAAAACCTTAGTTTGTAATAAGCCTGGATTGTTAAGGGGTTAAAACAGGGGTTGTATAAAAAAGGCATCTATAATCTTACAGGCCAGTTTTAATAATCTATAGTTCCGGTTTAAAGGAGCCATATCCTACATCGTATATGTTATTTTGACTTAGAATAGAAAAGAATAGAATAAAATTTTATTTGAGGTCCACTTTTGATGTTTTAGTTTGTCTGGATATCAAAAACATTCATTTTTACATGGCCATTTTCCAATCACACTTTACGCCTTAGAATTAAGCAGGCTGTGCTTTAAGACTGATATATGCAAATGAGTTCTGTTCTCATTTGCTGCCTTGTACTGTGCCTTATTTACAGAGCACTGCGGTCCAAAACACTCCTTATGACTTCAATGTGAATGGGTGGAGCTAAACAGTAGGCTGAATAGGGGACATATTTGAATGTGTTGGTTTTGGTGACATAAAAAACAAAGCATTTACAAGCAGAATTTCAAGGTCATTTTCTATATATAAACTGATGGGGGCGTGAATGTTTTGAAACTTATATTTCCATACTATATCAAACCCTTATTAAAAAAAAAAAGTATGGTAAGTTAAAATTGCCCTGATATGGACTCTTTAAATTACACTTTTCAGTGTATAGCATGGCTTAATTTGAACCTGTCGCAGCGTGAACTGTACCTTCGAGTGCAGTCGAACCCAGCGGCTGTAGAGGGCATGCTTGCAGAGACGTGAAGGCCGGCCCATGTCGTCTTTGCCTGTGGTGGCATTAATGACCTCCAGGCTCTGGTCTCCCACAGCCCAGTTAACACTGAAGTTAGGAGCCTTCCCTGGTTGCCGTGCCTCCGCATTGCTGATTCCTGCCGAGCACACAGACGAGATGGTGCGGTTCAGCCAAAGTAATTATTTTGTGATCAATAAGATGAAAAGGGTCTCATGCATCAGGCAGAGACATTTCAAAGACCCGAAGAACAAGAACATCGTTACTGCTCCAGAATAAATGTCATGTACAAGCTGATCTTTTGAAGTCAATATTAACAGAATATTTCTAGAAAATTTACAGAAAATCCTCAGAAGTTGAACTGTCAGATGGTAATGAATTTCTGTAGCACCGCAGACTAGGCTGGACTGAGTGAGGCATGAGGAGCTGGAATGATTTACAGCACTCCGTGTGAAGTGATGTAAGCCCTTCTCAAAATCTCTAAAGCGGAAAAGGTTAATTGCCCACCCCATTATCTGTCTACCTGCAGAGCTGGAGGAGGAAAGCACAGGGAAGACAAAACGAAAGGGAGATGTAGTCAGGACACAATTCAACCGAAGTGCTGACAGGACCATTCAGGACCATCCAAAACTTTCCTCCTTGTTTGCTCTTCGGGATGTACTCAGTAAGTTCTAACACTCACTTGAGAAACTTGTGTTTCTTATGGTTATTGGCTGTTGTAACTAGAATAAAGCTTGAAATATCTGTCTGAACCCAACTGCATTTCTTACTCGCTTGTGTTGTTGAGAGAATTTAGCAGTGAGGTCCATCAAAATGGAATGCCAGGTAAATAAAAGGCAAACTGAATCAGGAGAGAACAGTTTAGTGAAGCCAAATGGATGTTTATATTCAATTTGTTTGGCCAAAAATAAATATTTATGTTATATGGAACATGTTCTATGAAAGCATTACTTGATGAATAAATCCAAGTGAAATTTAAACTAATTTTTGGACAGCTTAATATTTTCTTATACAGTTGTATGCAAAAGTTTGGGCGCCCCGGTGGAGGACCAAGTTAGCACATCCTCTACAGAGAGCACACATTTTAATGCTTAGTTAGTGTGTATTGGTTGAATTTGATTGGAAAGGCACATTTTAATGTTTTTTTTAATATGTTGAACAAATACATAAAATGTGTGCAATAAATTTGCAGAAAAATGCTGTATTTAAGTTTAATCCCTGTAGAGCAGTGGTTTCTGACTCCTCCTAACACACATGATCCAGTTAATCAGCTCAGTGTTCAAACTTTATCATACAACTGTATCATACTATTTTCTATTACTTTTTATTTAATTTATCTGTGAACTAATGATGCATTTAGAATTGATGCTGAATCTTCATTACTACTTTTAAATCTCCTAATGGTATAGCATCTACACACATCTCTGAATGCCTGATAAACCATGTTCCAAAATGGTGCCTCAACTGCTGATCATCCACTGCTAGTCTTCTCCATATTCCTCGCATGAAACATAAAAATAGTGTTGAATCAGCCTTTTGTTTTATGCACCAAACATCTGGAACATATTACCAATAAATATTCTTCAGTCTCCTTCTATTGCTGACTTTAAAAAAACAGTTAAATACATACTTCATCGCTTTTAACTAACTGTTATTATATTAGTGTTTATTATTTTATTTTTACTGCCATGTTACTTTTACACTACTATACTATTTTTAATGTTATCCTTAACTGGTGCCATTTTTAAAAGGTTTTATCATACACGTTGGGTGATGTTTTGGGCTCGGTTTCAGACTCAAAACTTGATGATGTGGTTTGGATCGGGTCAGACTCCGGCGCAAAGTTTTCAGGACGTAATCGGGTCCAGACCGCAACTTTAGACCCGATTAAAGCTTTAATCTGAATATGAATGAGGCAACACACTACCAACTTTAGCCTTATAGCAAGCTTTAGAGAAGGGTCACCTTGTTTCTGTTTAAAAATCAAAAGAGTGTCCCTTTACTTGGGAAAAGTTGAGTGGCTTGTGTTTATACAGCAACACATTTATACTCCCAACTCCCATCTCATCACTTATCAAATAGAGACTTCAGCTAGAAGGGATAAAAACTCCTGGGAACCTGATGTAACACACTGAAATGCAGTGTGAAATAAGGTGTGTGGAGTGTGTCTTATCACATCTAAAAAGGGATGACCTTATAACAATGTGATTAAGGTGACGTATTCTACAGATGTTAAGCAAATATCACTTCAAAAAGAGCCGGGAGAGAAACCAGGCAGGGATTCTAAAATGCCACTCAAGTCTTTAAACAGCAGGCCCTGGTGTTTGCACACAGCTTTAAAGGGATGAAACGTTTCTTGCTCTCACTGTTAATAAAAGTACAGAGAACAAAAGAACAGAGAGAGTGAGAAAGCGTGTGTATATGAGCAAGAGAGAGACAAAGAATGACCAGCTTTAAACTTGGAACACTGTACTTGGAATGATGTACTTAGTAGTCATGCCAATAAAACTACGCTATATGTCCAAAAGTTTGTAGACACTCCTGGTTTCCATCCAACACTTCAGCATCATTAATAGGAAGTTTGGCCACCTTTGCTGCAGTAACAGAAGGCTTTACACTAGATGTTGGAACATTGCTGTGAGGATTTGACTGAATTCTGCCACAAGAGCATGTGTGAGGTCAGGTACTGATGAGTTGTTCTCAATCATATTCACCACTCTAACTCATCCCCAATACACTGGATGGTGCTCCATCAATCCATGGAATGCAGTTCTATAAACTCAAAAGCAAGGGGGCTTAATACCAATCCAGTCAAGGCTTAGAACTGGGGGAGTTGACTCCTAGATTTCAAGTCTCAGTCCTGGTGAGCACAAGCTCTGTACACTTTTGCGTCTTCCCCATTCTACACACCTGACCCAGACCATGAGTAATTTGTTGAGTTGAATCTGGTGTGCTAGATGAGGCACAGTACAGAAATGTGCATACCATGGGGGCATCAGGACTGGCATAGGGAACACCCATCTGATGCTCAAGTTCAGCTTTTCCAGAGTGTCACATTCTACTGGCAGTGCTTTTCTACTGAGAGTATATTTCCTGTGTGTATCAGCAATAAGCAAACCATGAAGCAACTGAATTGACTAATTGGAAGAGATGTCTGGATACTTTTGGATATATAGTGTATCTTAACTTGAACTGAAAACTGATACTGAGAGGAAAAGTGGGTTGGCAATTTGAAGTTAAGAACATTTGCGCCGTCTTCTGTAAAGCTACTATTTTGCTACTAATTCTTTGATCTGAACTAAAAAAAAAAATGAGTGAGAGAGAGTGTGTGAGGGAGAGAGTGAGAAGGGGGGTGGGAGAGAGATAGAGAAAGAGAGGGAGAGGGGGAGAAAGGGAGAGAAAGAGAAAAAGAGGAAGAGATAAAGAAAGGAATGGAGAAAGATGGAGAGGGGGCTAGAGAGTGAGTAGGTGAAAGTGAAAAAGTGACAGACAGAAAGAAAGCGAGAGTGTTTTATCGTTATCATGATCATTTTTGTTAGTGTGATACGCATTTCTGTGTATATAGTGGATATCATCATTACTTAACTGTGTGTTTTCATACAAAGCGAGCATAACTAGTCCTGTTTAACTGGGTTCAGTGCAGTGCAGTGCAGTATGTGAAATGTTGAATAATAATCACTGTATTCATAGTTTTTAAATGTGACACTATTAGCGCATTTTGCCTGTGTTTCAAAGTATCATCATATGTACCGTAATATGCTATTTTTCCCGTATCGGCCATCCCTAAGACTAGTGCATCAATTAGGCCAAAGATTTCAAGTTAGAATTAGAAGTGCAGAAGCCATTCTTGTACTCGTACTCGGATTTGCTGTAGGAGAAAAAGCAGAGATAGAGAAACTGGAGGGGTTTCCCTCACCACTGAGCAGGGGCCGGTTGAGGGTGAACTGCTGGGGCAGGTCCTCGATGTCTGCGATGCGCTGGTACATGGCCCGAGAGAGATGATCAGCGTGGTACAGACTGCCCAGTATGATGCTGGAGAAGTAGATTGGCTCAGTGAAGTAACTCATCAGTGAACCCTGGATCCCCACTACGTTCCACCTGCACCAAACACACACAGAGACAATGGAGTACAGAGACAGATCATGAACTACAGTGTTAAAAGACTTCTGCTTTGCCTGAAGCGTTTTCTGTGTTTGATCTAATGCACTTATGTTTCCTCTCATGGCTTCTATTAGAGTTACTATGTAAAAGAGATGAGCAGGTCGGAGGGCACAACACAATTATGGAAAACACCACATATCACATCTTCAGGAGCGGCTATAGTATAATCTTTAGGCTAACGTGGGGAAGGTATTAAAACATGGCCTGAAGAAGAAGAAAGAAATCATGTATGGGAGGAAAAAAAAAATCTCTATCCAGCAGTTCGGGGCTTGATGCTTTTTGTTCGCTCAAGGTACAAGACGAACTGATTCATTAGTGCCGTTCTTCCGTTCCCCCCTCAATTTGGGCATTCACAAGTCCCAGACTGCCCCAGCGGTAGTCCACCCTTCTGCGGAGCACAATCAAAGGGCCTAATCAAGACCGCCTCTACTCCCCCAAACAACACCTGCTGCACAGCCATGTCGCCAAAGCGCACTCAAGTGATTGGAGCTCTTCTGTTCAGCACGGCCAATCAGCCGCTTCAAACACCGGACTGACTCAGAGCCTTCACTCCAGCTATTGTTAACGTGGCGACTTCATTAAGGCCTGGTTAAAAGCCTTCTTTCCGCTGTTCTTCGCCTTTAAGGCTGGCCGTTTAATCAAAAGGAAAGCGAAAAGAACAGTGAATTACAGATGAGCTCGAGATCAAGCGCCGCAAGCGACTTTTTAACTAAAAAAAGCTAGCAGAGTGGTTAATAATTCAGTGACATGGGTGGGTGGAAGACTTTATCCAAAGAAGGAGCTTGAAGGAGGAGAAAGAGTCATGGTGTGCAGGGGAGCCTTTTTTCCTCCCTTAAAATCCTCCTCCACTCTGAAACCCTGGACTATCCACTCTGCTACAGCAAGCTACCCTGCTGGCACAATCTGGCACATGCCAGAGTAGCTATAGGGAACTGAGCAATCAGTCCAAAAGTCCAGAGGAAGTACAGAAGCTGAAGATACATAACACATCAGTAGTTCATTTACGTTCATGTGCAGAAGTTTGAATATTCTTGGTCAACTGATATGTTTTGTTGATTTGATGTTGATGATAACTTTTTCCATATTTTTTCAACATGTTTAATTCAGCAGATAAACAATAAGTGTGCATTAAAATGTGCAGAAGTGTGGTCTCTGCAGAGGATGTGTACTTATTTTCACATACAAAATCTACAAAACTTGTCATTTGACCAGGGGTGCCCAAACTTTTGCATACAACTGTACATGTCCCACTATTGGACACTTAGAAATATCTGTACTGACAGGTTTGGTTGTTTATTTATTTATTTTCAACATCAAAATCAGAGCTAGGGCTATCGATTATATTAGTAATAGTAATTGAGTAATCTACTGTTTATTTTGAATGATTAGTTGAGTAATCAAACAATATATTATAACAATTTACTACAAACTATGCAACACATTTCATATGTTCCAAAATACTGAAAAAGCTAAAAAGGAAACCTTCAAAAATACTGTATATATAGCTGCTGTCGGAGCAAAACCTTGTGTCTCCAAAATGATAACTTTACAGGAGAAGGAAAAAACCTGCTTTCCTTTTAATGTAAGTCAATGGAATATATACATACAATAAACAAAAAACAAATATTACTTCAATGCTGCTTTTGGCCATTTCAGTATTTTCATGAACTGGAGAACACAAATTTAATCAGTGATTAGTACTTAATTTTAACTGAGTAATCATGACAGCCCCAGTGGCAGCATGTCAGATGGTCCTTGGAAAATCACTGAGAGAAAACAGCTATAAAAATGACCAAGGATGAGTCAAGGTTTTCTTTCTTTTGAAAAATGCGTGAGGAAAACACTACAGAGAATCATTAGCAGTACTGAAGAGATACTGATAAATTAGACATATTCTGCTGCACTGTCTTTTAACCAGGTGATGCACTGTCACACTGAAAATCATGCATCATAAAGCCTGGAATCCAGATTCACAACACATGCTGGTTATGTTGAAAAATAACCCTATCCAGCGGGGGATGATGGCACCTTGAGAAATAGTGCAATACGAGTGATGAAACGCCACTCACTGACAGCTACCCATCGTTCAAACTCTCACGGCCATCTTCCCTTAGGCATCAGTTACATAAGAGACTCCTGTTGCAAAAGTAAACCACAGCCATTATCAGTGCCTGTTCTTTCCTTATGACAGCCAGTTTAATAGACTAAATGAGAGTGAAGACAGATAGTGCTGGAATGATGATGAGGCTGGGCTGAGAGTGACAGTGTATGTGCGCGTGTGCGTGTGAAGGTAAATAGATAAGTAGGAGCGAGCTGCTCTCTCATCAGCTGTGACAGGGCCTGTGCTCTGCACACACAGCTGCCTCCGACACCTCCTTATCTCCCCACTTACAGGCGTCAGCGGCAGGGGCGGACAGCACCTCAGCCACTCCGAATGACTACACAATCCCCTCCCTTGAGCCGCTGCAAGCCTGCTCCTGCGCTAACATTCAACCAGTGCTCACAATTCCTGAAAGCTTTGCAGCGTAATATTTGCTGCAGTGAGGGAGAGAGAGCTGTCTCTCAGAAATACCCAGATGTATTTAAGAAGTGCAGTTACACTTTATTTTGTTGGTTCCCTATGACTTATATACAAACGCTCAATTTGTTGTCAAACTACCAGTTAAAAGTTTGACATCACTTGAATATTAAAGGAATGGTTTGGCAAAAAATCAAATTTACACAATTTTCCACTTACCTAAATGTTGCGTGTTCGGTGTCCAAATTTGGCTTTATCAGGTTTGCACTGTAGCTACAAGGCTAACGTTAAACAACAATAATGAAGCTTTATTCATTATTATAGTTCACTGTGTCTTAAACCACATCGACAAGTCTAGGCAAACTTAATGAAGACCCGGATTTGGTTTGAGCAGGTTGAGAGAAGTTTGGGAGGTTTGGGTGACTACTGAGTTCTAGTGTGTGCAAGCAATGCCAGCCTCATAGCTCCAGTGCTAAACTAAAGATGCAAAATTTGGCTGATCGACAACATGTGGGGTAAGTGGAAATGGTGTAAATTAGATTTCTGCCAAACTATTTCTTTAATAAGGCGGCACAGTGGCGCAGTGGGTAGCAGCGTGACCAGGGTCCTTTCTGTGTGGAGTTTCCCCATGCATGTTGTCCCCATGTCTGTGTGGGTTTCCTCTCATAGTCCAAAGACATGCAGTCAAGCCAATTAGAGTCATGGGCTGGAGGTTAGGGAACCAGCCTTGTGACCGGAAGGTTGCCGGTTCGATCCCCTCAGCTGACAGTACGTGACTGAAGTGCCCTTGAGCAAGGCACCTAACCCCCAAATGCTCCCCGGGCGCCGTGGATAGGGCTGCCCACTGTTCCGGGCAAGTGTGCTCACTGCCACCTAGTTTGAGTGTGTTTATGTGGTGTTTCACTGCATGGATGGGTTAAATGTGGAGGTCTAATTCCGATGTGTTCAGACACAGTTGGCTAAAAGGTTCATTTCAATTTCAAAAATAAATTGCCCCAAAGTGTGAGTATGTGTGTAAATGTATATGTCTGTGTGTGTCTGCCTTGCAATGGACTGGTGACCTGTCCAGGGTGTTTCGGTCCTTCCACCCAATGAGTGCTGGAAAAGGCTCCAGCACCCCCACGACCCAGGAGGATAAGTGGCTTAGAGGATGAATTAATGAAAAAAATTTTAATAAGTGTTATTTTATGAAATGATAAATGTGTAGACTAACAAATAAACTAGACATCAGAAGGTATTTTTCAGAGTTTTCTTGACTATTATTCTCCAAGTTTTTTTTTTAAAGAAACAACCCATCATTACCTATTTACCTGTGTAATATAATATTTACAGCTATTTATAGTAACTCAGTGTTCAAGTTGCCACAAGATTTGATCACTTTTAGATTACAGGCAATCTGAACAATACTATTTTTTCAGTTTAAATAATTAAATAATTCTACATGTTACACATCTGCGAATAATTATGCAGCTACATCATTTTCTATTTATTTATTAGGCATCTACAGCTCTGTTCATAATGTTTTATTGCTTCCTTTAAATCATTGGACTACTATCACACCATCACACCTGCAGGCAGGTTACTAGCATTACCTTCAAATCATTTTATACAAGTATCTGCAACAAAACTGTTTTTGTATTAGTGAAACCAGTGATTCTAAACATTTGAATGGTAGCGAATCTGGTGAAACTTAGTTGATTATCAACAGTGCTAAGCTTAGTATTAAGATTAGGGTTACAGAGTTGGGTTTGAATAGTGAAAAGTTAAAGAGGGAATCGCACAGGTTTTTCAAAGTTTCTCCATAATTAAGATGCAAACCAAGTCATTTAGAGAGGTCTGATGTGAAACACTCCATTCTAGAGAAACTTACCGAGCCAGAATTATTCACAGTGGTGGTGATAGAAATCAGACATCTGAAGCATTTAATGCATCTAAAAGCTCACTTATAAGAAGTTATTATATGTAATGGTTACGAACATGCCTGATGTCTGAGACTTTGTTTTATGATAGTTTTATGATATGAAGCCTGAAACATATTTTTCATGGTATTCCATTTATGCTGGGCGTTGTACCACTATTTTACTATGGATCAATATAAAATTTAAAAACTCTGAAGACACATGCAGGTTTACTGCTTATTCAGCATAGTAACTAAAATGGTTAATTATGCTGATACTCTGAAAAATCTGTGGAATTCCTTTTCAATATAAGAAATATTGAATTGATTGCAGGTTAAAGACAAGGTAAGCATCTAGACTGCATCTAGAGTGGAACATCAAGACCTTATTTATGAATTCTATTAGTTTACACCAAAACCTGCAGACTTGCATGGGTGCGAATGCTTTGCTTCGTTTGTGTGCACATGTGAGTTACCTGGCAATCTTGTCACTGCAGGACATGGTGAGGAGTCTTTCTCCCTGCAGAACTCCATCCCATGTCTGAATGGTGTTGCTGGAGCGCACTGGGATGGTTCCTTCTCCAGACTCGATCTTAGTCCTCAGCTGACCCCGAGCTTTTCTGTTTGGGTGTCTGTCTCCTTGGTCTGATGATGAAGGAGAGAGCAGTTAGCCAAGAATTCCAAACAACAGGCTAATCCATCACCTCTCCATTTGTTAACATTAGTGAACTGGCAGTGTAGACAAAGAGCTTGCTCATTTACAATTTCTGTGAACGTGCGGAGCGTGCTGTTCTCGATGCACGTTGGAGTAATTGTGCGTCACACAATAGGAAGCAGTTGAACACACAATGATTCACACATGACACTCGCAGAGCAGAATTAATCAGATGCAGAGGGGGAAAAAGAGACAAAGCTAGCTAATTAAAAAGACTGTTGAAATTTGTTTTCAAAACACGGCCAGACAGTTGAATGAAATTCTAATTAAACGAGCCTGATCACATGGGGAAAACATCCTAAGCTTAAATGAATTCAATTATTAGGCTTTGATAATTAATTTCCAAACAAGGGGTTGAATAAATCATTTTGGAAAGCTGTCATCCAGCTAAGGGGAGATGAAAGAGATGTCATGTTCTCATATCTTCTACATCCTGAGTATGTCTAACACAATCAGGAGCCCCTCTGGACCCAACACGGTTTAACACTAGTCACAGGCCAAGCTCACAAAGCTTTCCTCAGTATGATCAGATTACTGCTCTTCTATCACTGCTGTCATATGCATTTCATATATGATTCTAACTCCACTCTCTGGTGCAATGCAAAGGAAAATGGGTTCCTCTTCTGAGTCTTAGTTTCCTCAAATTCATTGCAAGATTTTATTCTCTTACTGTTGCCATCGGCATCCTCACTAGCAGAATATATGAGTAATTCATTCTAACCTACTTTGTAAGCTTGACTATTGTAAAAAATAGTTAAGCATCACATACTGGCAGCTGATTTGGCTGTATGCGAAAGTTTTAATGCATGATTTGCTGAATTTAATATAAATAAATAAAACTTGGCATGTTGGGCACATAAAAAAGTTGGGCACACTTTCTCTTGATCCTCTAGAGCTTTTTTTTAATTTGTAAGAAGCTTATTTGACTCATTAGGTCTTATTCCAAGTCAGGTGTAGACAGTTCCAGAGCATAATAAATGATGTGACTCTTCAAACCTCTCAGGCTGTTCTGCTTACACTAATCTAAGCAGCTGACTGAGGATCTTGTAACTAAAGACAGGAGAACTGTTGACGTCAAGACACAATCTGAAAGATGAGGGAAAAACCTCCGAAAAAACGCTCGTAGACTGGTCAGGTATGCAAAGCAAAACCTCCACATTGTTGACAGTGTAGTGTTTTGGGACAAACGTCATCCACACGGAAAGTTTACTAAAGGTAATTAATTCTGATCTCATCATAAAAGTCAATATCTCAAGCATGTGTTTCACTTAAGATGATAATATGGAAGCAGGCTATCATGCTCCAACACTCTACAACATCAGGCTAGATCTGTTGCAGGATTGGATTGGATTCATTCTTTTTTCCCCTCTGATATCTAGCATTTTGTGATGACACTGGCCTGATACTGAGACCTGGTATCAGATCAGTGCAATCTCTACATCAAACAGAACCATTCTGGGTCCAGCTCATCTAATACGGTGACCAAGAGGAAAATCCAATCAGGTAGTTGTGTATGCCATAGTTGAACAATATGACAAATAACCCTCAGAGGTCACTCAGTGGGGACGACTCATTCTCTTTAGTTTTAGTGAATAATAACAAGTAAAAGAACACTGTGCTAAGTGATATTTCTGTGTATATCAGCAGGCACTTCTGTAATACTTCTAATGCTCTCTTACCCTCAACGCCTGCCTCATGGGGGGAGAATATGCGAGCGTCCCCACATGGCGATGTGCTGATGTACAGGTGAAACTGAACGTTGTCTTTCAGTCTGTATCCATGTTTCTCACACCGTGTAAAAATAGACTTCTGATGTTCCTCTTTGTTGTTACTATGTGGAAGAAAAAGGTTGTTTTTTGCTTTAAGTACTTACAGAATGGCTCACAGAACAGCTGTGTTATACTCTGATTGAGTGTAACCCTGATGTAGGGGTGATATGGCAGAAATATTATATCACAATACTTCAAGACATTTTCACGATATACAATATGCATCATGGTATTTAGCTTTTCTAAGATTTAAGAAGTTGGAACAGACAAAATAGAACCTGTAGTGCCACTAATAATAATAATAATAATAATAATAATAATAATAATAATAATAATCTTAATAAACATACAACTACAATGACTTTTATTCAATGTTTTAAACTGTGCTGCACTGAATCCATTTAAACAGGCTTATTATGCTCATGTTGCAATGAAACAGACAATATCCACAATATGTTCAGAAAAGCGTATTGTGACAATTTATCATGATAACGGTAAATTACCACATTGCCCAGCCCTACCCTGATGTACAGTATAAACAAAGCGATGGCCCAGCTGTTGGTGTTTCTTACCTCAAGAAGAACTCCAGCTGCATGTACAGGTATCGGATAAGTGAACGGCGGGCGATGATCTCAGCGTGGCAGTCATTAAGCGCCAGGCCACGATCACTCATGTACTCTCCATTGATGCACTTGGTTCCCGTGGAGACACAGATAACCTGGGCCTCCTTCACATCAGTGCCTGAGGACATAGCATTGAGCATAGCTGGGACACCTGCCTAAAAACTACTGCGTCAGCATAACTGTGCTGAACTAGCATCAGTCTTGCTGTAACCAAACATTTATCTGGATGTTAAGGGCAAAAACTGGTCTCAGAGCAGCTCTCTTAGTAACACATTCTTAAATTGGGTTAAACTGGGCTGGAGAAAACCTTTGGTTTATTTGAATGACAAGTAAACCTGAGCTCCAATGTTATAACCTGATAGAAATGTAAATAATTAATACAATCTTTGTGAAATTCAACTATTCTTTATGATGAACCACAGTGACAGATAAATCCTAGATAGCTACACCACTCCTCTCTTCTAATGTTCCATGATTAATCATTACTTTGATGCTGCATGTTTACATAGTTCTTTATGTTTCAACCTTCACATATCCTAGATTAACGCAGTAGTTTTTCCTACTGTAACATTATATCTGAAGTAATTTCATCGCAGAGGTATCTAGCCAGAGTGGTCACCACTGAGGTAGCTAAATCAAGTCTGTTCACATCAAGTCTGTTCACATGAAAGAGTGTGTTGTACACTCATTTCATGTGAACAGACTTCTATTAACTTTGATGCCCAACACCAATTATGGTGTATGCCAGCTCATCACTGCTAAATGCACTCAAAAATCACCCCTGAACCTAGCTAGCCAGTTGCAGCACAGATATACAGTACTGTGCAAATGTTAGAGACAACCTTTCAATGACCCTTGTTTAATTTCCAGTAAAAATGGTCATTAAGTACAAGCGTATCCAAGTTACTTTCAGGACAAATTTCAGAGGAGATTAGATATAAAATAATTCATTTGCATAAGAAAAAGCCAAAGCCAAAAATAAGTGTAAAAATTACTTCCAAAAGTAGAGTTAAAAAATTACTATCATTATCAAAATCCACAGGTGTTTCTGTCCATCCAACGCTGGACAGAAACTTAACCCTGCGGGTCTGAAAGGATGTAAGCTGTCAAGAAACGGTTGAAACTGAAATAAAAAAATAGAAAATCTGCAAAGCAAACAAAGAAGCTGCCGTTTCTCAGAACAATGGACTGGCCAGACCTCAGTATCATTGAATGTGTTTGGGATTACTTCGACGGTGGGACCAGAAAATGAAACTTCTAAGACTGAACTTTGCAGGTCTGGAAAAATATCCCTGCAGATTTCTCTGAAAAACTGAAAGCAAGTCTCCTGAATACAATGTAAGCCATAATAAAGGTAAGAATTGGACACACTAAATAATGAAAATGTTAGAATTAAATTTAGCTGTTAAGGCCTCTGGGTAATTTTGTATTAAATATATTTTTCTGCTTTTTCCAGATGCTCAAAAAATGAATAATTAGGAACTTAAAATGAAGGGTTGCCTTCGACTTTTGCCCAGTACAGTCGATATAGCTAGGTCATCAACTCTATATAAACTGAACAACAGTGATACCACACTGTTGGCACCCATGAAAGAATCTCCTAAATCCCAACTGAATCCCTGATTCTCACCTACGAGCAAATGATTACCACTCATCAGTTACTGACATGCCTCGACTTCTGAGATCAGGTAGATTCTAAAGCTGGTTTCATACCTTAGACCCCTGATCTTCAAGCATCGTCATGTGAAAGCTACACTGACCATCTGACCATCTACAAATGAACCATCTACAAAGAACACTTGTACTCATACTTCCGGTGGACGCTGCATGAAGATCAGCAGTGCTCTTAAGGCAGATGAGCACTGCCTGAGATACATTTCCTCAGAGAGGATGGAGAAATATCCAGCCTCATGTGTTCGATGGAGCATGGAGCCACAGCCTACCTGTTGTCATGACAACCCCAGCCAGAACTTTCCGCCGAGCGTGAGGGGACGTGAAGTTGTCTGTGAGCTCGCTGAACTTGTCCACCACAAGACGAGAGACAGCGTCGGCTAGCACCTGAGAGAACACACAGCCAGTTAAACCCAAAACTGCACTGACAGCTGCTGAGAGTAGATGGACATTAATGAGGGCAGAGCAGAGATCATTGTAGATGTATCAGTTTACAAAATTTGAAAAGAGGAAGGTAAGCAGAGTTTCATGGTTAACAAGACCTACGATCAAGCACCTCAGAGGGAAAATAAGTGAGCTTAACAGAGGAGTAAATCAAAAGATCTGAGAAAAGCGCTATATAAATGAAACTGAACTGAACTCATAGCTTTAAGAACACTGTAGTCAGTTTCACCTAACAGTACTGTGGAATATCCTCTTTAATTTGGTATCACCTGCCAAAAGCTTCAGGCATTTCTTTCTCTCTGACAGTGTCTTTTATCTCATACTCCATTCTCCTCTGCTAATATGGTGGAAAATGATTATGCCAGAGAGAAGTCACTGGCTGAATGGGCACAAATTAGAGACATTAGTCCAACATTGCTTCCCCAGTACTTCAGAATCACTCAGCGGTAGACAGTTAATTTGAGCTCGAAACGCAGGAGAGTGAGCTGACTTTCTGTGCTGTGGAAGAGAATGAAACCCTTCAAAACAGAAGGAGAGCTTTCACCCTGGCAATCAAGCACGCTATTACCAGCACTCACATTTTCATCCATTTACCAACCAAGCAGCAGGGGGCACCTTTCATCTGAAGGTACATTAAATAAATATTAACAGTCTGCAAATTCACTGGCCAATTACACACTGCCATATCACGCCCCGAGAGCAGGAGGTTGAATTAAACAAACTGGTGACAGGCGTATAAGGTAGGAACAGCTGCGCAAAGAGAGCAAAGCGAGACTTGCAAGAGAGATTAAAAAAAGGGGCCAAAAATAAATAGCACATTTTCAGTTTGATGGACTGCCATTTCATTGACCGAGACTTCCGTCTGCCTGCATCTGCACACAAACGCATGACTGGTGCAATCAGTCGGCTGATGACAGACGCCACGTCCTACTAATAGCTTTCATCCTAGCCACCTTCTCGCCATCTACCTAAAACAAATTTACCCACGCGCCCGGCTGCTGCACAAAGCTGGACTGACAGCATGTTAAATCCTGTCGTTTGGGCTGAGGGACGGAAGGGGGGGCTCCGCTAATAGAGCTCTGTGTTCTCGGCTCCAAGCCTGTCAGGCACGCAAGCAGCCCACGAGGCATCAGTGCCAGAAACGGAACCTGACAGCGCTGCTCTTCAGCGGACAGGCAGCAGCCAGACTGCAGCTAAACGCTCTTGTTTTGACACGGTTCAGAGGGAGATGTTAATTAAGATTGGGCCAGCCTCGGTCCCCGGCCTTATCTGAAAGCAGGATTAACAAAAGGTTTAGGAAAGGTGTAAATAGCTGTTTTTCCCCTCCACAAACACATGGGACTCCGCTTCTTTAAGCCACCTGCTTCATTTCACTGCCTTTTTATCATCCATCTTCCTTTTCAATTAGGCTTCAGGCCTAATGAAGATGGGCA
This sequence comes from Colossoma macropomum, assembly GCF_904425465.1. Taxonomy (NCBI): domain Eukaryota; kingdom Metazoa; phylum Chordata; class Actinopteri; order Characiformes; family Serrasalmidae; genus Colossoma; species Colossoma macropomum. Next base: position 32,922,280 of record NW_023494784.1, on the reverse strand, counting down.
TAAAGTTATGGTATTGTGTTAAAGAATCAATCACAAAGCCTTTGATAAAAAACGTATCTTTGACAAGTCTCCTCAGAGTTCAGCGCCATTAATCAAATACTATGGAGTGGTGAGAGACTGATTCCTCATTTCTTTGGATCAGTTCTCTAATCTTAAGACGTCCGATATGGCTACGCTTTATCTAGCAGTCAGATCGGGGAGGTGGAGAAGGATAAAATAAAACCGTTCAGAAGGTTAGCTTTAGTTCAACAACAAAGCGTTATCATTCTGGAAAAAGCCAAGGAAAAAGTTCTGCGAGCCAAAAACTTCGTTACATTTTGAAATGTATTAACATTTTGAAATCAGATCCCATTAATGTTGTTCAGTCTATCCCCCCAGGCTAGGAAAAAAGCCCCTTTTAACCATAACTTAGCTGGTACACAGTTATAAATAAGTAATGCATCTTCCAGAAAATCCAGAGATGGTAAGAACTAGAAATGTAGCAGTGAAAAATACTTTCATGGATCTCCAGCAGCCCTACTTCTCTGGCATGAACAACAAACCCATAATAAAGAGAACCAGGAAGATAGGAGGTGGGATGGGTGTAAGGGTGGTTTTGGGCAGGAATTAGCATAACGTTTTGAATGTATGGCTATCTGTACTTAATTTCTGTTTACTTACTCAGGCATTTAAATAAGGCATGATTTGGTGTGATTTGGAATTAAAAAAAAAAAAAATAGATTACAAAAAATTTATTGAGTAATTTTTAAGTATAAGTTCGAGACACAAGCAGCTGATACTAAGTCTTACGTTAAACTTCTAAAAATTATGCAAAAATGTGGCTAATTCTGTAATTTTATCTACTCTTTTCTATTAATAATGCAATTTCTGAATAATGAAATTTCAGAGATTTTAGTTCAGTTTGTGTCACTTTTTGCTACCTTTCTGAACAAGAAAACAAGAGTAGGATACATTTATGCTCTATCATTTCTCTCATTTAACAAATAAATAGTAAGCGCATACCGATCCAAGTTCTGTTCTGAATGAGCCCACATACTTGTTAGGAAAAAACATGGAGCATCCAACAACAAAAGCTGCACCATGCATCTTTTACACAAGGAGAGAAGACACTGTTGTGCACAGGAAGCTCTGGTTGTCAATGGGGATGTGGCTCCTCTGGCTGAGGAGTGGCTTTATTTGTTCCTGGTAGCAGCCTTGTCTGATTTATGTGTTAGGTAAAATAGCCACATCTAAGTAGAGCTATAGGTCACCTTGAAGTGTGTTAAGTTACATATGCCTAAAGTACCGGGATAAATCTCTAAATCAACTAAATGATCAGGTCTCTTCTGCTAGCTGAACACAACTAACAAATGTTAAGCTTCGCACATATTTGTCTTTTATCCATAGCTAACATACGTTCCCCTTGAGATATTTGAAGACTATTTGTTTAAAAATGTACATATTCAAACAGCAAAAACTGTTCAAATGCAAAATCCCCATTACTATCTTTGCTAGGCTCGTACCTGGGGCAGATGCAGCTGCAGGCCCTCCCTGGGAATGGGCTGGCGGGATGGCGTTTGGTCCAACTGCATGTTGAAGAGGGCAGACAAAGCAGCCTGAGCAGCTCGTGCCTTGGCCAGCTTCTTGTTCCTGCCTGAACCCTCGAAAGTCTGTGAGTCCACAGTCACGGACATGACAAAGTTCTTGGCATGGCTCTCGCCACTCTCAGACACAAACTCATACTTGAGGCCTGGACGCAGCTCGTTGAGGATCATCACAGGGTTCTTGCCGCTGGAGGAGGAGCTGAAGGTGGAGGGAGGGGGCAGTGGGGCCTGCGCCAGGCTGTTAGTGCCAGCCACTGGGGGCACCGGGTACTCCCCTAGCGGGTTTAAGGAACCGTTGCCATTGGAGCCCAGGTAGAAGGGGTCCTCGGGTGGGGCAGGTGTCTCAAAACCATTGAAGAGCATGTCAGGGAAGTCGGCCTGGTCCGAGGTGAAGTCCGTGTTGACGGTCAGTGTGCGGCCCATGGCCAGATGGGCCTCGGAGGCATTGGGGAACTGGACGAAGGAGCGCAGAGCCTTCTCAGCTGCATTAAGCTTGGCTTTCTTCTTGGTGGGGCCTGATCCCTCAAAGAGCTGCCCATTGACCTCCACGGTCATGACGAAGACCGGGGCATGCACCGGGCCAGTCTGGGACAGCAGCTTGTACTGCAGGCCCGGCTTGATCTCGTTCAGCTGCATGAGGGCGTTCTTGGGAAGAACGGGCCCTGGGGTTTTCTTACGCTTCTTGGGCCTGAATTTGGGGTGCGCATGACCATTATTGCCCTCCTCCAGGGGGCGCTTACGCCCCCCTCCTCCGCCGCCATTGGGGAGCTGCTCAGGCATGCCTGTCCCCTCCTTGGAGGAGACGTTGTCCAGGTTGCGGTTTTCCTTGACGTCGGTGCTGCAGGAACCTGCGATGCCCAGAAAGAGTAACTTACAACGCCTTCGTTGCAGGATCTTGTAAATGTAAAATTTATAGATTCCTTTATCTTTCTTTGTAACTGAACAAGTGATGTGTGTTCCTTTTTGATGCTGAGAAACTAGGGCATAATGATTTTTAAATCAAGGGACACTATAAGGCCTACACAGTGTCAAAGAGTGACTCTTTTCATAGTAACAGAGTTACACACAGTTAGGCAAGATGATGAAGTAGACCATTCTGAATTATCATAGTTGTTAAACTTTAACTAGAAGTGGACTTCTAGTTCTAGCTTTGGGATGCAGGAGGTGGCTTTTATCCAGCTAGAAGTCAATTTTACTGCATAAGTTTATATCATGGCAAAAATGGGTGTAGCTGTAGTTTATATTGTATGAACAGGTTTGAGTCACTTACCCAAGTCTCTACCTCAGTAAGTTTTCTATATAGCATTCTAATGCATTCACAGAGTCTCTCTTATCCCAAACACAAAGCTGCTGTACTTTCCAGAGAAAGCAGAGATATGCAAAACATTCCACAAAAATAATGTGTATTTGGATTAGAGGACATTTACATGTTAATGCATGATGTCAGTCAATTTTAATATGTTAACTGAGAACGGCACCTGAGAAAAAGAGAGAAAATGTTCTTTGAACTTTAAACGGACAGAACGTGGAACACACATCATTATGCCCTGTTGACAAAGCTGATGGAACTTTGGCTAAATTTTCATTTATAACATCCTGCAGCAAAAGCTCGCTAGGTTACTCCTTTCGGCGCTCAGGGAGAGAGAGAAGCGTTCGTAAAGAAGAGGAAGAAGACAGGGTCAGAGGGAGGGAAGCACTGCAGGATCATACAGGGAACAAGGCAGCGAATAAAGAAGGATATCAAGATAAAATGAAAGAAAGAAAAATACAGACAGAAAGGGAGATAGAAAGAAAGAAACATTCCAGATGGCATCCATTGTTCTCTCAGTAACTCCTTCACGATGCATATGTGCACATACACACACACACACAAACCGGGTGCGTACCTTAAACGAGTTCTCATCTCATCAACACATCTAATTTGTGGAATCTGACATTCTGCTTTTTCTAGTCAAAAATACATGTTGATGCAGCAGAGTGAAGCTGTATGTCTGCCCCAGATATGCTGCACAGGGAGCGGAGAAAAACTCTGACTCCTAAAGATCTAACGTCTGTAGATGCTCCTCTGGGCCTTCCATCCACTTCAAAACAACATCGAACCTTTCGTTTTACAAAAGCAGCCAATATTCATCATCAAGCTTTTGCATTTTAAAATGGAGGACACATCCCAAAAGCAAGCAGGGAGAAACCTTGGAGTTCGCTAACTAGTTTCAGGACTACAAAAACTTGCAGCTTTAGGGTGTGTGTGCGAGAAAAAGAGAAGTGCTCTGAAGGGATGGACCTACTTGTCCCATTAAACCTAATAAGTACAGCCTATTTGAAGTTTTCTTTGAATTTACTTAGATGTCAAGCTGTTAAGCATCCTGACAGGATCCTGTAATCTCTAAGAGAAAGATTTGGAACAGTGTTTCCAACAGAGAGCAGAGACTAAGAACAAGAGAACAACAAAAATCTCTGCAGAAAGAGAGAAAAACAATGGAAATGACACTTAAACCTTTAATGCCGAGCCAAACAAGAGTCATTTTTTATCTACCCTTCTCCATTGACAACGTAATTTCTTTATGCTGTTGTTGCATTTAGTGTGGCATGTAAAGAACATGATCTAACATGAAAATTTGCATTGTTTTTCACTTTGTGTCATTCACATTTTGAACAGGTTATTCCAACTGCTGAAGCATTTTACGCCTTAAGTGAACATGCATGCTTTCCAAATACTCTGGCAGATTTTAATGTGTTAAAGAGGACACTGCCAAAATCTGAGAATGCCTCAGCAATACTAGTTAGCTCTGATAGATATCACTAGCAAAATGTCAAAGACCATTATAGGGCCTCTGACCATAAAGCTGATACAAAGTAAGCACCCAAAAACACTCTAAATTAGGGCTGAATGTGACTAAAATAGAAAATTTGATTTAAAATACGAACCATCTTAGCAACTAGTTTGCAAAGAAATTAACAAACAGGGCATCCACAGGTCATTATAAAGCCAAGGTCAGCAGTCTAAACATTGCTGTTATTGATAATGTTCAGACAATGAGCGTGAGCTATTAGCACTCTCACTTTTGTGTGCATCATTGAAAAAGAAGAAACCCACACCAGCAGGATCTAATGAATGCATGTATGTTTGTAGTTACAAATTACACATATATAAAGTAAACTTATATGCTGTCTGTTACAAATTATATGTATATGAAGCAAAATTAAATGTTTTCTGATACAAATTGTACGTATAAGAGAATTCAAAATGTACATGAAATTTTGTTTAACTAGGTGTGTACTGGAGACCTTGGCAAACAGGCTATCAGACTAATCTAACACTATTCAGTTAGGCTTTACTAAAGAATTCAATGTAAAACTGTAACAGGCAAAGTAAAGAAAATGCCACTTGAATGTTTATTACAAGCTACTTTGATTAAGTAGAGCTGACCTAAGTAGTATTAAACCCTGTGTGGAAGTGAATGCACACCTCTGTTAGCTTAGCGCAAACACACCAGTGAAATTCTGGAAAGGGAGATACTGGTATTAGCATTATCTTAGCTGTAGTATTTAGGCTACCTATAAGATGAAGATTTCTGCATTAATCACTGCTATATAATGAGAAGTCTAGGCTTTAAGCATTTAAATGTGGGGAAACAAAGCTTTACTGAGTCTCTCTCTGTCTCTCTCTCTCTCTCTCTCTCTCTCTGCATCCATCCTGTTTCCTGCTGCATCTCTAAAACGCTATTCAGCACAAGCAGAGTTTTAGGGCAGATTATAGGATCCAGATCATTTATGCTAGAAGAGTGCTAATTATCTCCACTGCTTAAAGACTGGTCATTTCTGTGTACTGTTAGAGCAGCACTATTAATCTAGGGTGCGTTCTGTGATTACACTCACATATACACACCACACACAAATACATCTAGCCTCGCTAAAAACCTGCCCTGAGGCAACACGCCTGGGGCCTGGACTGACCTCATACTCGCTCCTCTGGTCACGCTCATGATGGAGCAAAACAGCCATGCCATGCTGATGTGCTACTAGATTATACGTTGTTCCACAGCATGACAAGACTTGCACTTTAAATCAACAAGGGCTAATTGTAAACGTACAGCTTACACTTGTTATTAGCATAATCACATCTTCAGCTCCTTAATTAAATGAACCGCTCTTCCTTACTTAATGGGGTATAGAGACCTGCAAACAATATGACATGATCAGCATATAAATCACAATTTTCACTTTAAAGATCCATTTATAAAAAGTGTCAATGGAAAGGACACAAAATTGTGACATTGGACGGGAAATAAATACATTCTATTTTCTTTGTATCAATACAGATATACATCTATATGATGCTGTAGTCATAAAACCTTGTTAACTTTGATGTACGCCAAAGTAACTAGATCTTACTTTAGATAGCAAATAGGGAACCAGATCAGACAAAGCCATGTATCCTCTCCGAAAAGCTCTGGAATATCAAAGCAAGCTTATCCACAGAAAATCTAAATAAGAAACTGGTGCCTCTGCTTTGAGGTGGTAATAAATGACCTTGCCTGCAATTGTAAGTGGCTTTCAAGAGAAGCCTGTAAGTGACGGGACAAAGGAGAGCTCCATTTCTCCTGGGTTAACGGCTCTTCCTGGCAGCCATCTTCTAATACACACACTTCCATTCACAGCGGTGCTGAATACGGCCAACAGCCTCAAAGGTTCTGAAAGAATGTTGTCTATTCCTCAAGCCCTTTGATCAAAATCTGCCCAAATATCAATTAACTCCAATTGTGTGAGGACGACACGAGAGAGGACCCGACTAGTGAGTGATATCACTGGGATGTGCTCCAAGTCTAGGAGATGGAGAACAGTCTGAATGTTTAATTAATTGAACAATGGAGCTATAGTACAGGAATTCTACCTCTGCAAAGTTTGCTCAGGTCTTGTGAAGACCCAGACAAAACTGGGCATATGAGTATGTCCATTCTGAAAATCCTGCAGCATCTGGACTGTACTGTAGAGGTTTTGGCTTTGGGGATGGACGAAACAGGGGGAAATCTAATTGGATGATGCAACGTGAAGGGGTGTCTATAGGTGGGGAGCGTATTATGGGGCATAACTTAGGGTGTGTCATGGGATTGTGCAAAATAATATATAAGGCCATGTATTAGGCTGTGTTCAGACTAGGCAAACTTTTTTTTAGAAAAGAGCACGCTGTAGCCGTGACAACACTACTACCTTCCTTATATCCTATTGTACAAGCTTGTAGAGGGTAGAGTGCTGGTAGAGAAATTTGTTTTGTTAGTGAATGAATGTCAGCGTTGTCTTTTATTACACTTCAGTTGATGCTGCTCAGCAGACACAGTATGCTACTGCTAATGGTGCAGTTAGTGCTGTGTTCAGACTACACATCTACTGGACAACTGAAACTGTACTGTGATAAAAGCACTTACCAGATGCTTTCTTTTTAAGCAGCTGCTAAAGCAACGTCATTGGACTGCTTAATGCGCTCGGAGGAGAATGCTAATGGCAATTCTGTTACATCAGCTAACAGGCAGCCACGTTGGCTAGCATTGTGCTGATTGATGGTTGTGGGCCTTCCCACCCAGAGAGAGCGAGGCCAATGGACTCTATGTCTTGGATTGCTGTGCCACGGGGATGGAAAACTCTCTTGAAGATAGGGACAATGTATAGCTGGTTTGCTTCACTCTGGAGCCCTCAGCAGAACTTTTTATAACCGTCTGCATTTTGACTTTCCTGTGGACGCTCCCCATTGGGGATTACATGTAAAATAAAATATGTGCTGGTGGTTAAGGTAAAGACGTCTAGTGTGAACACAACCTTACGGGACTGTATGGGTGTGTAAAAGGCTGCATACAGGTATGTGTAAATGTGTGTATCACATGTGTGTGTGTGTGTGTGTATATGCAGGCTGTAATAAGTGTGTAGATTTTGGTTTGACCGTACGAATATGCGGGTGTGTGTTATTATATAAAGTGTCTGCATTATATAAAGTGTGTGTATTAGGCTATGTGTGCAGGAAAAATGTAAGAGTATTTATGTGTGTGTACGTATGAGACCGTGTGTGTGTGTGTGTGTTCTGTTATTGTGCACAGACACTCACTCATGTTCTCCTCTTCATCCACGTCCATAGTGAAGAGCTTCTGCTGCCCCCGAGCCTGCCGCGCCCCAGCTATGCCTGAGAGAGAGAGAGAGAGAGAGAGAGAGAGAGAGAGAAAGAGAGAGAGAGAGAGAAAAAGAGAGAGACAGAGAGAGAGAGAGACAGATAAGAGGAAAAGAATGAGAGACAGAATGAAAGCGAAAGAGATAAAATGAGAGAAAGAAAGATAGTATGACAAAGAAAGAAAAAAGAGAAAGACAGAAAGAGAGAAAGTGAGAAACAATTGAGAGAGCGATAGAGAAAGAATAAAAGAGACAGACAGAGAGGTAGACAGAGACAGAATGAGAAAGAGAGAGAGGGAGAAAGAAAGGGAAGAGAGACAGAGATGAAATGAGAGAGAGAGAGACAGAGAGAATGAGTGGGAGTGAAGAATGGGAGAAAGAAAGAGGGAGAGGGAGAGAGAAATAGAAAGAAAACATATTACCATGACATGCTATCCATTTCAAATAATTCCTCTCACACATACACACGCAGGTCAATGTGCTGGTCAGTTTCAGCTTCAGAGAGAAGCTCCTGAGAGCAGCAGTGATGGAGCGAAAAAAGGAGAAAAGAGGAGAGAAATGGAGCTGCGCTGACTGCGAGGTTAAGCCTACAGTAAGTGCATAAATATTCAGCAGTGGAGACTAATCTTGGCGAGGGGGGGGGGGCTGAGGGCCGCGCTTGACAGGTCGTAATAGCAGGAGCAGTCTATTGTGACTTTAATATCCATTCGATTGGACCTCATTTTCAGCTGCCTTGCGGGAAAAAAATACAGCTATTGACAACAACAGGCTTTTAGTCCCCCGTAACACAGATTCTGCATTACCCACAGTAAAAATACACAACACACAGAGGACAGTCACATTACAGATCTTTTTCAGGAGAGACGGAGGTCAAGCACCATACACAGCTGTTCCAGGTGGATAAGGCCTGTTTAGAAATAAGTGGCCAGTGGAATTTCTCTAGAGCTTTTAGGGTGTCACTACTGATTATATTAATAATCGAGTAATCTACTGGATTATTTTGATAATTCATTAATTCAATCATTTTTTAAAAAGGGCCAAAAAATTGACTTAACTGAACATTAACAAATCATGTATTGACAATAAATAATTTATTTAAATAAAATGTAAAAATATACATAAAGTTATGTATATAACTACATGACAATATGCTAATACTGTCTGAGCATATCGTGGATATCTTCAGTACACTTGACTTGCATGTTTCATTACACAGAGCACATAATTAGTCCTGTTTAATTGAATTAAGTGCAGTATGTGACAAATAACAAGGACACACAATGTCACTAATGTGTATCACTGATCTTATAAAGCACTAAAAGGTATTTGAGTGCCAACAGCTCCCCCGTCTGGAGAATCTTCAGCCTGCTAAACGTCAGAGAGTGTGTAGTGTGATGAGTTAGTGAGTTACATCATCCAAAAGTATATTTTTAGTTTTGCTATATCGCCCAGCCAATATTTAAAATAAGCATCATGCAAATTGTCAACTAATCACTGATGTTTACTAGAGAAGGTAAATTTGAACCAATTTATTTAGAAAAGCCATATAAAGCACTAAGACTGTAGAAAAAAAATTACTGTTAATAGAACTTCACTGGAAAGATTTTTTTTTTCTGTTGTTAAATGGAAAAAGGTATAAAACTTATTATTTCCTTTTTCATTTGCATTGTGAGGAGAACAAATGATACGCCTCTTCTTGAGGTTCTGGAGCTCTAACTATAAATACACAGCTAAAGGAAACAAACTCTAGCCATTTGTATTGCTCGCTCATGTTAAAACTTGAACAATGTAAACTTCTGAACATTAAAAAGATGGAATGAAGCAATCAGTAAGCTTTATAAGACCTGAGGGACTGCACTTTGCCCCCTGCCTCACTCCAAAAAAGCCCGGCAGGCAGCTGAAGGGCACAGGCCTGCCCCGCTCCAAATGGGCCAACTAATCACCGGCACTGATCAAGGAGAACTCAAAGTCAAAGTTCTCCAGTTCAGTGCTACTTATGGGATGTATGGGTGTGCTGTCCCTCACCGCCCGAGGCTGCTTTAGTTTGCATGCATTTAGAGGTGTGAGTGAGAGAGATTAATCAACATCTTAGCAGCCTCGATACAAAACCGACGAGAGCAAGGCACTCCTGCATACTTTCACTAACCACTTTATCACTGTCCACCAACAGAGGAAAGTAATTAAATGCAAGCCTCAATGGCAATAAACAATTGTCTGCATTTTCACAAGATGTGAATCACTCAAAGCAATCAGCCGGCCACAGCGAGTGACTGGAAGGCGAAGGAGGCTGGAAGTGGCCTCCTAACAGAACTGCAGTGAACAAGTGTTTAAAAGACCAGTATACTCTGCTGTGATAGCAGCTTATGAACACACGTTGAGTTTGGCAGGTGGATGCTCACGGGAGGAGGGGGAAGGACAGGGCAATGCTCCAAAACTTCGACACCTCAGAACCAGAGAAAAACAGAGCTTAAAAAATGTTACCTATTGTCACTGTTACTTTATTTATTATTTACATGATTTAAAAACACTTGCTGCCTTTTACATTGAATCAAATTGACCAACAGAAATAGTCCAAAATTACTTAAAGCCGAGTGACACAACAGTCTAAGTGGGCCTTATTGAGATTGCCAAGTTCTGTCCCCAGTGATGCTATGGCCAGCTGTAGGCAACAGAGAGAGAGCACGTAGTTGGATTGGGTGGGAAAAATGAGCCTTCCTTTTAAGTGCACTGAGACCTCCAATGATATTGAAAAGATGCAGTGATTGGCTTCATGTAACTCAAAGAAAGCACTAGCGTGGCCACCCCAGCCCTCAAAATTCCTGGACACTCAATCGGTGACTTTTTTTTTAATTAAATTTAGCAGACGGGTAGCTGTGCTCACGATGCAGTTTCAGATAAATAGATGTCAGTTCAGCTATAGAACTAAATCCTCTCAGTTCTAACACTGAACCAATAAAACACATTCTTTGTATACAAATAGTTTGACTAGTTTAAAAAAAAAACTGTTTAAACTTCATAATAAATACTGTCAAAATGTTTGGATTCCAGGAAATTGTGTCTAGCAATTGAATTATTTTTTTCCTGGATAGACAATCAACATCCAGCACAGATTGGCAACCTTAGGAGGCATGTGCTAGCCTTTACCCTCCAAGCTTTGTAGCATCAGGTGATGGGATGAGACCTATCTACCAGGTAGGAATTGGCCAAGACTAAATCAGGGAGAGAAAGGGGCTAAGCCCATAAAAACGGCATTTGCCATTTCAGAGTTAAGGCAGACTTTTCTTCACCAGGGTGGAGATTCGGCTGGGTGGGAGGTTCTGACATGATGTGATTTTAGAGAGAATGTATAATTCAGTGAACAGCTAATGTGAGCTAGTAATCGACTTTGTTTTTAGCAACTGTGAGTGACAAGTGACGTGATGTTGGCTGAGAAGCCTCCATTTAGTTTTTCTCAGAAAGAAGATACCACAGCTCGCCATCTGGTTTCTATTGGTTCATTAAACCAAGGTCTGTGAATTTGCAGGTTTAAAGTTCTCCTAGATTAACTTGGTGCAAAGCACAATTAACAGCAACTGGAAGCAAATTCCAAGTGAACTGGCTTTTTTGCTAGGCAATTTTTTTCCCGTGTTCAGTGTGATTGCAGCTTTATTATGTTTTCTTACACCAGCAATGATATGACAACATAGTAAAAAGCTTTTTCTGTAGCTGCTAACTGATATTGTCAGAGAGATGTCAGCCATGTGTGTGAGGAGCTGAGGGACAGGAGGCTGAGAGAAAGCGATTACACATGGGACAGAGCAGCTTGCGCTGATCACAGCCTTCTGCCTTTACACGCACCATTCTTCATGGCCGACACTTTCTTAAGCTAAACTAAATGGCCTAATTAATCTGGCCTAATGGTGGGTGACAGCAAATATGCTACCACAATTATTACCCTATTAAAGATTAATATTCCACAGGAAAATTGAAAAAGGGGCCGAGCAGGGAGGGGAGTTTTAGGGCTGGGGGGGGTGCTTGTCTGAACTTGAAGCCAGGTGGTGTACAATGCTTTTGCTTCCCCTCTTCATGTCCCTCTCTCTCTCTCTCATTGGTTAATGGTCTGTGCTGAAACGAGGGGCTAGGAGACTCGAGCTTGAGCTCGTTCTGTGTCTGTCGCGTTTGATTTGGCCTCCTCTGCCATTCTCTTTTTGCCCATGAATCCATAAGCAGCGCTGAGATCAGCTTCAATCTGCGAGCGCTGGAGGGACACGCTGCCCGTGGCGCTCCGGGAGGCCTCTGAATTTTTTTATCTGTGTTCATAGAGCACAAGCAAGCACAGCGGGACCTGGCGCTGCTCTTCCACACCATGAAGGTCACAGCAGACAAGGGTTCAGAGCAGGCCCAGTCGATAAAATGATAACAGTAATTATGTAAACTTTTTTTTCCAATAAAATGACAATGCTGTCCCGTTCCTCATTCCAATATCCGTGGAATTTGAAAACTTTGTCCTTTATGCTTGAACTTTTGAAAGATGGCCTCGGCAGACTAGGTGGAGATGTGTGCTTTTTTACTCATTAGACCAACTGAGAGAACAAGTCTAGCCATTCACTCATGACAGCACAAAGTAGTGGGAGCAGAACAAATGTTTGAGTTGGCTAGCTTGCTCGTGATTAAAATTTTGAAGAGTAAAAAGGGCAGTTAGCAGGTAGCAAAAAAGGTCACATGTCCTCCACAATGTAGAATTGGTTTAGTTTTCTTAGAAGTTAGAGGTATCGGTTAGATTTGGTGGGAGTTTTTGGGACCACATCATATGTCTTTAGGTATTAACATTACATGTACAGGCTCAAAGAGGATGCAGAATCAACATTACACTGATGAAGACATGATGACAATACTCATTCTTCATCACACTGACCTAGTTCTCTTTGAATACTCTTTCAACATGCTCGCCATCATCAGATTCATCTGTTCGGGGGAGAAAAAATGACCTTTCCACCACAGAGGACTCAAAATCCCCCAAAACCTATACAGTATAGATTTTCTTTCCAATTACTGATTTTGGCTGACGTGGAAAAATATATATGATTTTTGGTCATGTTGTTCCGCTGTGGTTCAGCTGGCAACAATGACCTGGCCTGGCTATTGCAGCACTGCAGGCTGGTGGTTAAGCAGCAGGTTTTAGTGTTAGCACAGCTGTGTGTAGACACACACCATCCAGCTACGGCTTACTCGGCCACCGCACACACTCCAAATGCACACAGGCCAAAGATCTGAACCATCGGAGGACAGGAGATAACAACCTTTTATATCTCATTGTTTAAAAACATGATCTTGTGATGCAGAGAGGATTTCCAGAATACTGTGTATGACAAAGAAAAATTAAATAAAGAATAGATGGAAGAAAAACACAGATGAGAGCAGAGGATAACAAACACAAAGTGATCTGGGTAGTGGAGAGAGAGAGACACCGATTTGTCTTTTGTCCTGCTTGTTTCTGGTGTTGAGGAGATAGCAGAGCTTTGAGAGGAAAGACGAGCTTGAGAGAGGCTTTATTAACTGTCCATCCTCACGTTCCGTAGAGAACATACACACCAGCACAATGCCTTCATGGCCATCCTGAGCAACACACCACAATACACACCTATCCTGACAGACACGTGCTTAAAAAATAAACAAAAATAATAAACAACATAAAAAAATACATGAGCTTGGAGAGTGTGACAGGATGAAGGCACTTATCTGCATCACTGTTAACCTAAATCTGAGCAGAATCAGCTACTGCAGGTCTGAACTTGGATTTATTACACTTAAGTGCTATAAAATGATGGTACAAAATCATAAATCATTACTACTATAAAAAAATCTAACATCATCTGAAAAAGTCAGGTGGTCTTTACATAGAATTTGAAAACGCCAGCTGCTCTTTGCATTGTGTTAAATTGAAGATAAAAATGGATGGAGCAGTAAAAATGCTCCAAAATGACTTGGGAAACAAATCTTGTTCCATTACCTTCCATTCAAGTTAAGAATGTTTTTTCCTTCTACTGTAAAGTTACCATTTCAGAAATACAAGGATTTGTCACAACACAACAGCAATGTTATACCTATGTACAGTGCTCGAATTAGTTGCCTCCATCATTTAGAATTATTTAATTTGTTAATGTATTAGAGAAACTGTGCCTCACCTTATCCAAAACACATTTCAGCTTTACTGTCTCCTGATAACAAAATGTCTGTGAGAAAGATCGCAGATGTCTGGGAAATGCCAAAATCAAATGTCAACAATGAAAGTCATGGAAAAAGACAGAAAGAGAAAAAAGAGGGAAAAATAGAATCCGCTAAGCCTGGTTGACCATCAGCTGTGCAAACTCATGCACTCCATCCTGTCTAGAAGACTTCAAAGAGGGTCCTAAGACTACGTTTATGCACTGTACATTATGTAATCATGTTTCTTCCTTCTGTAAAGTTACCACTTTGGAGAGAGGAGGCTTGCCTATGAGTGCCGAAATGATTTGTTGTCCATTCATAAGTTATACCAAGATATAAGAACTGACAAAACTAACAGAACAAAAGCTTGAAGTCAGGACTGAGGAATCTGTGCAGTTGAAGTTTTTACAAGGTTGACATTTTTTTGATTAGAGAAGGAACCAGCGTTCTCTAGCCAATCAGTCACATACGCAGCGTTCCTGAGCTTTTAAGCCTCTGAGGCTTAAGAAGTGACAAGCTCTTCAACGCGGGCTTTATTAAAAAAGTATCATTTTGAAATATTCAAGAAAACAACAAGTGATGTCAAAACTGAGGGGGAAAAACAAATCACACTTGCTCACAGGAGAGAAGCGTCAATGAGCCTTTGTGCAAAGCCAAGTTTTAAGGCTGAAACAGACAGAGTTTCATTCCCTCTGCTTGCTCTCGTGCTCTTATTTTAAAAAATGCAGTTGGGTTTGAATGCAGAGTGCTGATTGATGTGGGCTCCAGGTGAATGCTCTGGCTCTGAAACGGCCCACTGGAGGAGTTACACTCTGCTCCTCATGCAGACACGGGGAGAGGAGAGACAGATGAAGCTCTTTCAGACAGAGCTAAAATCACAGGCTTCTACTCTGAAAAGTTTATTAAAATAGTACTCCAGAATGATTAGTATGTCTGAAACTACACTATGCCAAACTAAATTCAGTCCTAACGTGCAGTGCATAATCTTTGTGCACTATAAATGCAGTGCATAGTAGTAGTGTTGGACTCAAGGCCAGCCTCAGCCTTGTCTTAGTCTTGAGGTAAGGTAGACTTTGAAACTGCTGTCGACACCAGCCGAGTGTGATGCCTCCGTTATTTTTTTCTGTCATTGACTATCAAAAACACCTTCATACAGAATAAAACAGTCCTTTCTTTACATGTTTAAACAAAATCTGTTCACTGCAGGTTGAGGATCTAATCAATCCTTCCCTTGATGGCTTAAATGGTTAATATTTGTTTGTTGATGTTTATTGGTTCCAAAATACAAAATTCATTCTGATCTGAGGACAAATCAAAATATTATTATTACTATGTTTTCATTTAATGATAAAATGGATTCATGTTGCTTGGTTTATATTCTGTTGACTTTAGGTGGTGATTCTGAATATGTTTTAGAGAAGAAGGGACAGAGAATAAACTCACCATCATTTGCTTCCAAATGTTATAATGCAAAGTTGTACTAAGACTGCAACTATTTTCTATTTAGCGCTATATTTTACAAAGTGTGTTATGAGATATAATATTTATTAATATATGCCATGTATAATGAATGATTTTATTTACTCATTCATTATATATGACATATAAACTTAATTTACCTTCATTTTTCGACATTGCAATTCAAAATACATTAAAAAAGTGACGCAATGAATTTTCTTGATTCAAACGTTTACATCATAAAATATGTTAACAGACTTGTCATGATTATGATCATTTAAAATAACTGATTAATATTATTTTTTTGTATGCAGTTATTGAGTACAAATCTAAAGGTCTAAAGCAATATTAGTTGTCTTGTTTCTGAGATGGCTAATATGCCACACTGACCCCCCCAACCGCAATCTCAATAACTAAAAAGCAAGGGGGTGGGCGATATGAACTTATATCATGGTATTTTCTGCTATTCACATGATAACAATATGATACTATGATACCAAAAAAGCAAGGCATTTATAATGGTAACAGTAATAAAAATAACAAAACACTAAAATATATTTCTTTTGTTGCCACTAGTACCTAATGTTACCATTCTTCTTCTTCGTATTATTATTATTATTATTATTATTATAGCAGCAACAACAGAAAAATATTCCTCATTGTGTAAATACTGCCATACACTAGTAGCTACTTCAGTATAGAAGCAGGTTTTAGTCATTCCCTCCTGCAGCCTCTCCTAATGTTTGTTTTTACATCTTCACTCATCCTCAATTCCATTTTGCACCTTGTATTTGGTGTCTAAAATAATATTTCACTGTTTGCTATATCTAACAAAGATAGCTCACTATTCCAGGCTTGCTGAGTTTAGCATATTAAGTTGACTCTGTGCCCACTGGATGGGTTTATGAGCTGACTT